>NC_086450.1:274937012-275047012 GCF_028390025.1 Pseudophryne corroboree
CAGTGGCAGAACATGGTGGAGGTGACACAGTGACAGAACACGGCGGGGGTGACACAGTGACAGAACACGGGGGGGGGTGACACAGTGACAGAACCCGGGGGGGGTGATAGTGACAGAACACGGGGGTGTGACACAGTGACAGAACACGGGGGGGGGCAGTGACAGAACACGGGGGGGTGACACTGTGACAGAACACGGGGATGACACGGTGACAGAACATGGGGGGGGTGACACGTGACAGAACACAGGGGTGACATGGTGACAGAACACAGGAGGGGATGGTACAGCGAGAGCTAAAGTTCTCTCCCCGCAACCTAAAAAAAGTCTGACGCCACTGCCCGCACACACAAATATACACACACTATCACACAAACACTCTCTCTCACACACACACTTTCTTTCACTTTTCCCATTTACTTACTGATCTGGCTGGCAGTGGCAGGAAGGATGGATCTGTAGCAGTTTGCCTCTTGTCCCGTGTAGCTCCGCCCCCTGAGGTCCTGTGTAGCCCCGCCCCCAATCGACACATAACTTTGCCCTCTTTTCGGCTGAACACAGCCGTTGTCACTGTGGACGGGAGGAGGCTGCTACAACGCAGCAGGGGAGAGAGGCGCCGCCGGCAGCTAGGAGGTACTGCAGTGCAGAGCAATGGCAAGCAGCTCAGCCGGTCGGGCCGCTTGTCATTACTCGCTGGTGGGAGGCAGTGGGCCGGGCAGGATCGGTTTGCGGGCCGCATCCGGCCCGCAGGCCGTATTTTGCCCACCCCTACCTTAGAGTGATACAATATAATACTGGGGTAATTAAAATATGAAATACAGTTTGTGTAATAAAAATAGTTGGAAGCTAGTTTTAGAAAATTCCCAAATGGAAGGAAGGGTTATTCAACAAGCATTGTCTTTGATAGGAAAGAAGCAAACAACACAATGTATACTGCCATTTGCTACTCTGCTTCTTTACAAAGGCAATATCCCATAAAACAGCAATAAAATGGTTATATACTCATGCAATATAAGTTAGGTTATTTAATCTTGGGGTATCAAATAGGGTTTCAAGGTGAAAAAAAATTATGTGGCTCCTCCCATTTCATCAGGTGCAGTAATACTGTCATTACCTTCAAGGAAAAAAGAACAGGCAAATTTGAGTGAAAAAGGACAAATATTCCACCCAGGCTTTTGGGAGATATTAGTTGAATTATGGGAAATGGTTGTGAATGCTGATCACCCCCCTGGCACTATCTCCTATCCAAACATAGCTTGACCATGTTGCCTTGCTGCACGCACCCACCCATTGCTCATTTTTTTCCTCCTCCTATTCTATCACCACACTGCTTGACTTCCCCAGCAAGTCCTGCTGTCTGTATGTGCAACAAGTTAGTGTCCATACTGACACTTGTGCTGAGGGATGTAGAGTGAAAGTGTTGAAGCACCTGTAACAGCAGGGACATTGCTCTCTGCACGTTGCATGACCACCACTGGAGCAGGTAAGAACAAAGTGAACTGGGAACATGTCTCCCTCTCCCCCCATATTTCATTCTCTGTCCCATGTCTCTCTTTCCCTTCCCCATGTCACCCTCTTTCTCTGCCCCTGGTCTCTCTCTTCCCTATGTCTCCCTCTCTCTCTGCCCCTGGTTTATCACTCCCCCCTTGTCTCCCTATCTCACTGCCCCTTGTCTCTCTTCCATGTGTCCCTACCTCTCTACCCCTATCTCCCTTTCTATACGCCCCTGGTCTAACCAACCCCCCCCCCCCCCCCCTCCTCTTCCCCAGTCTCACTCCCTCTCTGCCTCTGGATTATGCCCCTGGTCACTCTGTCTGTCTGTCTGTCTGTCTCTCTCTCTCTCTCTATCTCACCTGGCCCCACAACGTCACTCTTAACTTACATTTTAATTTCCTTCTCGGCCTGGATGATTTGGGGGGAGGGGCACTTCCTATTTTGTTGGTCCTGGACCCCACAATTTCTTATGGCAGCCCTGATTATATCACTAGTGATTTTGCACAAATTTAGGCATGAGACCTCTTTTAAGTCAGCATTTTAATAATTCTTAATTTTTTTTAAGTTGTAACACTTTGTAAGCAATCATATCACTTTTCTTTCCTGCTAACCTCTTATGAAAGCATTTGCATTTCAGCTGCCAAAATCTTAGGTTTATTGCAAATCTTTCAAGTTTATGGCCTGGACACTAATCTATATAATTTGTTTCTCATCATTTTTGTGTACATATAGATTCAGATTCTGCATACAAATATGTTTATTTTTAAGCATGTTGATGAATTAAAAATATCAAATGTAAGTTGCCTTATATGCATGATATAGCAATCTAAAAAGGTTTCAGATATGAAATGTGGTTGTATTTACATTGGCAAAAATGCCAGACTATAACTATATGTTCAATATGAAACATTACTGGAACTATGATATGCTATCCTGGTTCAATAAACCAGGATATTCAACAAGCTCCACCTTTACTCTCAACAGGTCATTTGGAAAGTCAAGTTCATTAATTAACTTTTCCATATGAAACTTAGTTTAATGCTGTGAGCAGAGCACAGTGGATTGGAATGTTTTTGACAGTTATTGTACCTAAAGTATTGAACCGTTAACAGTCAGAAAGTACAGGAGCTGGGGCCCATCTCTGAACACGTGATGTCATGCCAAAGTGGGCGAGGTTGATTGCAGAGAAACTACAGCACTGGCCTCTCCCTGCGGCTGTATAGACTGCAGGAGAAGTTCATTCATATATAATTAGAAAGGTTCGCATTATCACATATATTGAGTTTATATTGTGCAGTGAGCTAATGCACCAGTCATGTAACTTACTTGATTGAATTAAAATATTGAACACTGTAACTTGTGCAAATTTTTGTGCCAGCTTTAGATAATATTTTTTGAAGTATCCTTGGTTTAGGCAGGGCCGAAACTAGGGTTGCTCTCACCCGGGGCAAGATAGTAAATTTGCGCCCCCCCCCCCCAAAGAAATAAAAACAAAAAATGCTTATAATTAAAATATAATTTTATATATATATATATATATATATATATATAAATCCCACACGTTACACCACAGAGGAGCCTCTTATGCACGTTACACCACACTACAGCCACTTATGCACGTTACACCACACTACAGCCGCTTATGTACGTTACACCACACTACAGCCGCTTATGCACGTTACACCACAGAGGAGCTGCGTATACACATTAGATAGATTATATAGGGGGCACACTATCACACATATGGTGCAGGTCCCAGGGGAACTCTGACACCCACACACAGACCAGGGGCACACTGACACAAAAACAGATTGTATATGACCACATTGACACACACACACACACACACACACACACACACACACACACACACACACACACACACACACACACACACGGTATAGGGACCAGATGCACACTGACACACTGTATAGGGACAAGACTCACACTGACACACACACACACACACACACACACACTGTATAGGGACCAGATGCACACTGACACACTGTATAGGGACAAGATGCACACTGACACACACACACACACACACACACACACACACACACACACACACACACTGTGTAGGGACCAGATGCACACTGACACACTGTATAGGGACAAGATGCACACTGACACACACACACACACACACACACACACATACACACACACACACACACACACACACTGTATAGGGACAAGATGCACACTGACACACACACACACACACACACACACACACACACACACACACACACTGTATAGGGACCAGATGCACACTGACACACTGTATAGGGACAAGAAGCACACTGTCACACAGACACACACACACACACACACACACACACACACACTCACACACACTGTATAGGGACAAGATGCACACTGACACACACACACACACACTGTATAGAGACCAAATGCATACTGACACACTGTATAGGGACAAGATGCACACTGACACACACACACTGTATAGGGACCAGAGGAACAATGACACACACACACACACACGCACATTGTAGAGGGGGAGCTGTCTGTCACGTAGAGGAACATACCTCATAATAAATCTCCTCTCTCTGTTACGGCTCCCCCTCGTTCAGAGTCCAGTCCACGCTGCTGCGTTGTGTCCCTCCCCCTGTTCCCAGGCATGGGGGAGGGCTGTGGGCTCAGGGCTGCTGGAGACATGCTGTCTCCGTGAAAGCTCCCCTGTCAGAGGAGCCTGCAGAGTCCAGTGCGGAATGCTGCAGCGTCAGTGACAGTGACTCATTCACTGTGACTGACTGACTGCAGCCAGTGTGCTCTCATCAGTCCCAGGCTCGGCTCTATGCGCAAGTGTTCAACCGCGCCGGCCAGACTACGGTCTCCGTCCTCTCTCCCTCCCCTCCAGGCTCCCTCAATGCGGAAACCAGAGATTTTGGCTGTGGAAACAGCCTCCCTAGCGCCCCCCACATTCCTGCGCCCGGGGCATGTGACCCCCTAGCCCCCCCTTAGTTACGGCCATGGTTTAGGGCATAAAAAAATTATTGTTTCATATTTTATGTTCATTGTAAAATGGGGTTCAAAAGGAAATACAATGATATTTTTCTAGGTTTCAGGCTGGGAATGTTTAGTTTTCGGAACACTGGCCATTGCAGACATTTGTCATTTTAAAAAGAGCATACAAATTAAAAAGGAGAAGGTGGTAAAGGCTTTGGTGTCACTCAGTGCCAGATTTACCACTAGACACATGCCTAGGGGCAACACTCAGATTACTATGCGTCACTTCTGCTTGAGACTATTTCTGAGTTGTGCAAAGTCACTGGGTGCAGTCCTGGCTGCCTGGGTGTGGGTATGCCCCATGCTTAGCTGCAGCACTGGTCCCACCGGGTGCCACAACACAGAAGGGCAGCTGGCTGGAGGGAGCACTGGCATAAAGTTTCTGCCAACTTCTGGGAAGACTCCATGGTGCTGAGCAGCGACAATGATACCAGTCACCTATACTGCAGGGTCTACAGATGATGAGTCACCTGTACTGCAGGGTCTACTGTACTGCAGAGTCTAATGTACTTGGGTTCTCCTGTACTGTGAGTTCTCCTGTACTGCAGAGTCTCCTGTACTGTATAGTAACCTGTATTGGGGGAGGGGGGGGGTGTCTTCTGTCTGCAGAGACACTTGTATTGGGGATCTCCTGTACTACAAGGTCTCTTCTACTGTGAGACTCCAGTACTATGAAATCTCCTGTACCTCAGAGTCACTTTTACTGCAGAGTCTTCTATACAGCAGAATCACTTGCACTGGGTGTTTCCTAAACTGCAGAGTCTCCTGTACTAGAAATCTCCTGTACTACAGAGTTACCTGTACATCAAAGTCTTCTGTACGGTATACAGTAATCTCCTGTACTGAGCTCTCCTATAATATAGTGTACCCTATGCTGGGTGTCTCCTGTACTGCAGAGTCACCTGTATTGCAGACCAACCTATACAGCAGAGTTACCTATACTGGGGGTCCCTTGTGTAGCAGTCCTCTGTACTGCAGGATCTCCTATACCGGACATCTCCCATACTGCAGGATCTCTTAAACAGTGGATATTCCTGTACTTGGGTCAGTTTGATTTTGCTGTTTGCCTACAGAGAGCTTTTTAACACTTCTGCATTGAAAGATGTTCTGCATCAGCTGCTCCTGCGGGAAGTCAGCTGTTTGCATCTGACACAATCAGTGGTGGAGTTCCCACTATGCACAAGAGGCATGTGTCTAGGGGTACCACAGTAGGCCATCCCCTCCTCCAGTCATAGTAACATAGTAACATAGTATCTAAGGTTGAAAAAAGACAATTGTCCATCGAGTTCAACCAATTTGTGGTCTCCTATGCAGGATTATTTTGTATAAAATTTTGACTGATGATGACTGCCGTTACATTTTACCCCTCTTTTTTATAATAACTATAGTGCGTGACTATGCCCCGTAACCCTGGATATCCTTATCCATTAGGAATTTATCTAACCCATTCTTAAAGGTGTTGACTGAGTCGGCCATTCCAAACACGTATCGTCCTTACCGTAAAAAGCCTTTACGCCGTATTGTGCGGAATCTCCTCTCCTCTAACCTGAGCGAGTGTCCACGAGTTCTATGTGTTGATCTAACCAAAAACAGGTCCTGCGCAAGATCTGTATATTGTCCCCTTATATATTTGTAAATGTTGATCATGTCCCCTCTTAATCTCCTCTTTTCCAGTGTAAACATGCCTTGTCTTGCAAGCCTTTCCTCGTATTCCAGCGTTTCCATACCCTTAATCAGTTTGGTCGCCCGCCTCTGAACCTTTTCTAGCTCCAGGATATACTTTTTGTAGTATGGTGCCCAGAATTGTACACAGTATTCAAGGTGTGGCCTCACAAGTGATTTATATAACGGGATTATAATACTCTCGTCCCTAGCATCAATTCCCCGTTTTATGCATGCTAATATCTTATTAGCCTTCTTTGCTGCAGTCCTACTTTGGGTACTACTGCTTAGTTTGCTATCTATGAGGACACCTAAGTCCTTTTCCAGTACAGAATCCCTTAATTTTACCCCATTTAGTAGATAGGTGTTATTTTTGTTCTTTTTACCACAGTGCATTAACTTTCACTTGTCTGTATTGAAGTGCATTCTCCATTTCGCTTCCCAAGCTTCTAATTTAACTAAGTCGTTCTGAAGCGACTCAGCATCCCCCTCCACATTTATAACTTTACACAATTTGGTATAATCTGCAAAAATTGACACCATGCTCTTTAGACCTTCGTTAGGTCGTTAATGAAAATATTGAACAATAGCGGTCCTAATACAGAGCCTTGCTGCACACCACTTAGCACTTTAGTCCAATTTAAAAAAGATCCATTAACCACAACGCGCTGCTCCCTATTATCTAACCAGTTTTTGACCCAAGTGCATATTGTGATTCCTAGCCCTGTTTCTTGTAGCTTGTAGATAAGTCTCATGTGTGGTACAGTGTCGAATGCTTTGGCAAAATCTAAAAAGATTACATCCACCTCTTTACCCTGATCTAGGTTTGCGCTTACTGTTTCATAAAAGCCAAGTAAGTTGGTTTGACAGGATCTGTCCTTCATAAACCCATGTTGATTCCTTTTAATGACCTTATTGACTTCAAGGAACTTCTGAATACTATCTCTTAGAATACCTTCCAATACTTTCCCCACTATAGATGTAAGACTAACTGGTCTATAATTACCTGGTTCAGCTTTACTTCCCTTTTTGAATATAGGCACTACTTCCGCTATACACCAGTCTTTGGGAACTATACCTGATACAGGTTGAGTATCCCATATCCAAATATCCGAAATACGGAATATTCCGAAATACGGACTTTTTTGAGCGAGAGTGAGATAGTGAAACTTTTGTTTTCTGATGGCTCAATGTACACAAACTTTGTTTAATACACACAGTTATTAAAAATATTGTATTAAATTACCTTCAGACTGTGTATATAAGGTGTATATGAAACATAAATGAATTGTGTGAATATAGACACACTTTGTTTAATGCACAAAGTTATAAAAAATATTGGCTAAAATTACCTTCAGGCTGGGTGTATAAGGTGCATATAAAACATAAATTCATTCTGTGCTTAGATTTAGGTCCCATCACCATGATATCTCATTATGGTATGCAATTATTCCAGAATACGGAAAAATCCCATATCCAAAATACCTCTGGTCCCAAGCATTTTGGATAAGGGATACTCAACCTGTATTACTAAATCGTTAAAGATCAAAAATAGCGGTTTTGCAAGTGCAGAGTGAAGGTCCATTAGAACCCTTGGGTGAATACCATCGGGACCTGGTGACTTATTCATCTTTAAATGTTTTAATCGGTCACAGACTACTTCCTCGCATAAATAAGTACCGTATCAGTGGGATATTCTCATTATTGAGATTATGTGTTAGTCCCTGAATTGGGTCTTCTCTAGTAAATACTGTTGAAAAAACTAATTTAGTGTGTCCGCTATGTCATTATCATTTTTGCTTAAGACTCCCAACTTGTCTTTTAAAGGGCCTATACTCTCCTTCTTTAATCTCTTGCTATTAATGTATTTAAATAATTTTTTGGGATTCACTTTGCTTTCCTTTGCTACTAGTTTTTCAGTTTCTACTTTAGCCACTCTTATTTCCTTTTTGCGTATTTTGTTATATTCCTTATAGTGCTGAAATGACTCTGCTTCCCCATCAGATTTGTATTTTTTAAATGCTCGCCTTTTCTTGCCCATATGTTCCTTTATCTTTTTGTTAAGCCACATCGGTTTATGATTTTTATTCCTTTTTTTGCTGCTTGTAGGAATAAATTTGAGAGTATTTTTAGCTAGCAGGAATTTTAGTACCTCCCATTTCTCCGTAGTATTTTTTCCTAAAAACAAACCTTCCCATTCAATATCCCTGAAAAATACCCTCATCTTTTCAAAATTCACTTTGCTAAAGTTTAGAGTCCTAGTTGAGCCAGTATAGGGCTGTTTATGAAAACTGATATTGAATGTGACCATATTGTGGTCGCTGTTTCCTATGGGTTCCCCTACTATAATACCTGATACCAAATCCCCATTGTTTATTAATACCAGGTCTAAGATTGCATTGTACCTAGTTGGTTCCTCAATTAGTTGAACTAAGTAGTTATCATTAATTGTGTTTTTTTTTAATGCAATATTTTTATTGAAGAGAAGTCGAATAAGCTGATACAAATCAAACAGGAGATGATGACTCCAGATAAGTTCAAAATAACATACATGATATCCCGCGGGACATTACCAAACATAGCGAGAGCGGGGGAGAGCATCATCAATACAATATATATGTCGACAACAGTTTTTATATGTTTGAACGAAAAGTAAAGAGAGAAACAAGAAGAAAAGATCAGAGATGAAGAGAGTAAGAAAGAGAGGGGAAGAGGGATGGGAGAGTGGGGGACCACTAAGGGAGCATACAAGGTAAAGTCATGTCGAGGGGGGTAGCCCCCACTATCTTCAAACGTTAAGACAATGAACAGTACATCACCACTTTTGCCTATTGGGACCCGTTTGACACAGTATATCATATCCGGGCAGTAGAGGATATAGCATAAGTGAACCAAGGTTCCCAAGTCCTCCTATATTTCTCTGACCTGTCATGTAAGGAAGCAGTGATTTTCTCCATCATGGAGATATGCCATATTTTAGATAGTAACATGCTCCTAGGGGGGGCAGTGGTCTTTTTCCAACTTTTAGCTATCACACATCTGGCGGCATGAAGGATTTGGAGTACCAGGTTGCCCGCATGGCTGCCAAGATTAGGCAAAGGTAGGCCCAGTAAAGCCGACCAGGGACCCAATGTTATATGAGAACAGAAAATAGATCCAATAAGAGTTTCCACCAGGGCCCAGAACGGGCGGATTTTGGGGCAGGACCACCAAATGTGTTTGAAATCTCCAATTTGACCACACTCACGCCAGCACAATTGGGAGGACCCGGGGAAAATCCTATGCAGTGTCGCTGGGACCCTATACCATCTAGTATAGACCTTATAGGAGTTTTCATTCACTAGGGAGGAAATTGAGGACTGGGCTACATTTTGTCTAATTATCTCCCATGAATCTTCTTCAGGGGGAGGGCCCAGGTCCTGCTCCCATTTACGTTCATGGGGGAGTATGTTCGTTGCCGTCAGAGAGCGTAGTAAACCATAAAGTATAGAAATAATACCCTGATGCATAGGAGAATAAATACAGAGACGTTCCAAAGGGGTGAGTTGGCGAATAACCTGGGGTTTAGGAAGGGAACTTAAGAAGGAGCGAAGTTGTAAATATTCGTAAAGTACAGGTTGGGAAATGCCATATTTATCACATAGAAATTTTAAGGAGCGCCAGGTGGAACCTTCTATAAAATCAAACACCAGTCCCGGACGTGGGTTCAGGTAAAGCCACGAATGGGACCGTAAGGTGGAGCCAGGGGGGAAATCCTGATTATCCCAAATGGAAGTAATGGGAGATGGAAAAGTAGATAGACCATAATGCCGAACGCAGAAAAACCACAGGGAGCAGGTTAATTTTGTGGAGGGAGCACACATTTGAATCGTCCGATGTGGCTTGACCGGTGTAAGTAGGGAGACCAAAGTGGAGACCCCGGCCGACAAGCACTCGATTCGTATCCAGGGTAGATGGGGCGCTGGAGAAAACCACGCGAGAGCCTGGCTCAGGTGGGTTGCATGATAGTATTTACGGATATCCGGTAAACCTCTGCCTCCAGTACAATATTACTATCCCTATATGGATAGACAGATAATAATCAGAACTCAGCTGCTGCTGTTTCCAACTCACATACACTTACAAATCCAAGCTACACTTTGAAATACAAGCTCCCTTACAATGAGCCCCCGTCAACCGTCAACTCCCCCGTCAACCCATCAACTGCATCGGAGCTGCAGATCCATGCCCTCATTGATCAGCCGACCCTTATCAATAGGATAGTGGCATTCAGTGAGGCAACATCAGTTGATTGGCTGGGTTGTGTCTCCTAGGCATTGGGGTGCCAATGAGCAAGAAGCAGCTCCCTGGCCTCCAGGAAGTGATGTGTGGACAGGAACATGCAGCTGCTCTGAGTCTGTTTGTCAGGGCCAATAAAATAGCATCTGCAGTGGCCACTCACTCACCTGCAGCTGCTAATTGTACTCACATGGTCACTGGAAGGGGAGGGGGGATACTGTAGTGAGAGAAGGTGTCGCAACAGTTTTTGTCCTGTGGGTCAGTCTGGTCCTCTCAGTCACCAGCAGGTATTAAGTTGGGTCTTATAATTATATAAGCTGGAAAACTGATAGCCGATATCCCGAAGGTGAGAATTGGGGTGCTGGTTAGGGCTGAAGGGGGGTTAAGGTAGGCACTAGGATGGGTTAGGGGGTGGTTATCCATAGCCGCCACCCCCCAAAGGGTTAGCCATGGCCGACACCCCCGGAAGGCTAGTGTAGGGATCCCCATTCCCCAGTTGGGATCTTCATTGTCAGGATACCATTGTTGGTCATGTGACCACTGCCATTCCGACCACTGGTATTAAATACTGAACCCATTGATTACATTATAATCTTATAATCTTGCAAAATAAATTTAATGAACTCATCGGAAATGATGCAACATGGAGGAGGTGCCTAATGGTTAACATCCCTACTTATGCTAACTTTGGCCTCACAAATGGAGCAGATGCCTTCAAAAATGTTGTCAGGTTTTGGGTAAAAATAATTGCACACCCAAGAGAAGGCTGTTTTGGTCTTATGCCCAGGCATCACAATCACTTTCTTTTTTATTATGGGCAAGAACTGCAGCCATTGGTGGCTGAATTACACAAACAACATCATCAACACTCTTATCTTCATTGTCAGATAGCAGTAGTACACACATATCCCCCTCATCCTATTCCATTTCCACACAAGCACGCTTAATTTCTATTATATCCTCATCACCATCTATACTTGTACTGTTCCCCACATGTGCAGATGGTGCAGAAATAGTGGAAAGAGACTAGAGGCTTCTATATGAGGACAATGTGAGAAATGTCAGACCCACACATAGCTCATGTGGACACGCCTGGACTCTCTTCAGGGATGTTTGACAGCTCTGGGGCACACAGTTTGTTCTACTGCCTTAGTGGTTTCCATTTTTGTACATATCTTCTAGACTCTGAGTGAGCAAAACTTACATTGTCATGAGAGGCAGAAGATGCCTCACTGACAGTTGCAGAATCACTACTCATAAATAAAGGCCAAGCCCTGACCTTTGCTTGCCACTGTGTGTGGTGAATTTTTTGTTTTTCTGCTCTAAACTTTCTCTTTATTATATGCCCTTACTTAGTCCCTGTATGCCCTTGGGCATCGGCTTTAGTAGATGACATTGAAAGACTAGAGTCGTCATGACTGGTGGCACTGGCAGCAGCAGCACTAGTATTTAGTATCTGCTTCTGCTAGTCTCTCAACTGATCGTTATCCATATAGATGATATCGATCAACACACAGAAGTAGTGCAAACAATAGCAAAAAAAATTTTTTTTTTACAACTTTTTTTTTCTCAAGTGACAGTTTACACTGAAGGATTTCACAGCACTTATATATGTGAACAAACGCAGTGGGGTACAATACACAGAAGAAGTAGTGCAAACATTAAATATATATTTTTTGACTGCTTTTTACTGCAAATAACAGTTCACATTGCCAGCACTTATATGTATGTGCACAAATGCAGTGGGGTACAACACACACAATTTGTGGGGGGGGGGAAAATCTGTTTTTTAAACTTTTATTTACTTTTTATTAATTTATATTTTTTAACTTTTTTCACAACTGACACTAGAGTCACACCGATTATATTTAGAGTGGATGGACACAACACCGGAGCAGCCACTAAGTGGAGTGTATGGACACAGCACAATGGAGACAGCACAGTACAGCAGCCACTGACTGGAGTGTATGGATTGACACTGTACAATGGACACAGCACAGCCCAGCAGCCACTAAGTGAAGTGTATGCATGGTCACAGTACAATGGCGAGTGGACAGCACAGCTAAGCAGACAGCACAGCTGTGTGGACAGTGAGAAATGATGCAATCACTGTCATGGGGTCCTTATGCAAAACCTGTGAAAATCTGATACCGGGCTGATGATGATTTGCCGCATTTTGGTATCTGAGCAAGGCTGGAAAACCCAAGCCGCAGCTTGGATTCCCTCGGATTCGCAAAGTTCTGATGGGCTTTGATCTCTGATATCCGAGCCCACACATCTCTAATACACACAGGAATAGACACAAACACTTTATCATGATCTTCATCGCTCATTTTATAAAGTGTTACATTATTTCTAAGAATTGCTCTTTTGTTTGAGATACAGTAGAACTGTTGCATGGTTGTTTTGTATCGAGTAGAACTCTCACAAATAATTAGTTTATTTTATTGGGGCTGGTATTATTATTTGATTTATGATTCTGGATTAGCATGGGAACCACAGTCACATGGCAAATGATGCAAAAATTGTTTGGTACATCTGTCTGCGCTCTGTCTGAACTGTTAAGGCCAGTACTCATTGGCCGATGTAGGAGAGATGTGTGCTGAGCAAACCGCTCAGCACACATCTCTCCCGCCACTCAGCACAGCGCGATGTGTGCTGAGTGTGCGGGGTGAGAAGGGGGGAGGTGGGGGGGGCGTTCATTTCATCCAGCGGGTGAAATGAGCGACCTGCTGGATTGGCCTGCACGGCAGGCCAATCTAGCACCAGCGATAGCGATGTGCGGGGCTGCACATTGCTATCACTGTGGGGGTTACACACGAAGCGATCATGCTTAAAATCTAAGCAATTTAGTCAGATTGCTTAGATATTAAGCAGCAATCGCTCCGTGAGTACCCCCCTTAACACCCTCCTTCTCCCCTCTCTGCCATCATATGACAAACTGAAAGTTGGGAACCTGTATCTGTAGGAAAAATGACTATCAGCTTAAAGGGTCCTTATCTTGCAATTTAAAGATACAACAACAACAACAACAAATAATAATCTTAGTTGGATTGTTGCTTTGATATACCAATTGTAACCAGACCTTAGGTTCTATACATTTGACTCTTAATAATGTAGATTTATATACAGTACGGTATGACATTTCCTGAGCACAGAGAAGTTCTGAAAAGTTTATTGTGCTGTGTTTTTTATGATTTTTTTTAGCCAGAGAAACTGAAATAATTTTTTAACATTGCCAAGTAAGAGGCATTTCCCCTTACATTTCAAAGTCTGTCACTTGTTACCAGCTCATATAACATTTGCAAAGAAGTTCAATAAGTTCAGTGAAGTGGAAAAAGAGGAATCCGTATGAAGCAACTATGAAAGGTTGTTACACTGCTTCAAGAGAATTTAATATGTGAATTTCCAAATCATGTGAAAAGGAAACTCTTATTCCAAAAAGCTTTCTCTTTGTAAGCAAATAATTCTAAACTAATCGACCAGGACATGGCTGCCTCTTGCCTTTGGAAAATAGGTCATTATCATTTGACTTGGTGCTAAAAAACCATGATATATATGTTTCATTTTAGTATATTGAGTAATGGAGCATAAAGAAAAGATAGATTTATGATGAGTCTTGGTAGAAAAGTATATATTAGACAAGTGGTGTGATAACAGAAAATCAACAATTGTACATGATTTTGAACTGAATTAAACAGTATTTATTCTCTTATTATACTGTATTATGTTGTTTTTGTTATAAAATACTGTTTACATGTAACAATTAGTATACTATAACAGTGCAGATCTCAGAGGTCATGGCACACATTATATGTTATCATTTCATTTATTGAAGGAAAAAAAAAGTTATCCAATACAAACTGGCCCTGTATGAAAGAGTAATTGTTCCCTTGGTTACTCATTCAACCACCACACAGGAAGTCCTCTGACCCATTTCTCTGCCCACAGGGTTGTGTCTATTACCACTTTCACATCGCAAAAATAACCCAGTATATTGCTGAGTTTGAGCCGTGTCAACCCGGTTTGAGGTGAAGTGTGAAAGCGCCATTATGAATTTACCGTGTCAAACAACCCGGTATTTCAACCCGTGTAAAAAGAAGGATCCTACACGGTTCGGAACTGGTTCATTTGGCAGTGTGAAAGCCTCAGATCCGCTATATTCAACCCGGTAATCTTAAAAAGGAGGTGATATGTTGTCTCCCTGCATGATGTCACCTGTCTGAACCCGGAAATAAACAGGCAGCACACTTTAAACAGTGTGTTTTTATTTATACTAAATTCACAGTGCTACAGTGCTTGGAGAATATGGCAAACTGGAGTGAGGATGAGGTTAGGGAGCTGTTATGGATAAGAGGGGAGTCTGAAATCACCCACCAAATGACAGGGAATGTTAAGGATGCAATCACGTACAAAAACATAACAAAGATGCTTGCAGCCTCTGGATTCCACCGTACCTCCCAGCAGGTAATCAATAAACTAAAGGCCCTTAAAAGGAATTTCCATAAGGTCCACAACCACAACAGAAATAGAAGTGGTGCTGCCCGTATGGAGTGGCAATATTACGAGCAGTGTGCCACCATATTTGGCCACACAGCACTTGCAACACCGGTTAGCTTATCCTCCAGCATAGCAGCAGCAGAAACAAGACAGGCCTGTGCTGCTTCCACCTGCAGCGTACAGGACCCAGACACCCGATCACAGGACCCAGACACCCGATCACCACCATCACCATCTCCATCACTCGTACTGGATGATACGCAACCAATGCAAACCACTATGCCTGACCCAGTTGTACAGGAGCCCAGCAGAACTGAAACCACTGACGCGCCAGAAGACACAGAGGCTGGGCCAAGTCAAATGGTCCCAGTTGCACAAATGCAGCCTTTACGTGGAAACAGTAAGTACAACAATCCTAAAAGCATAATAACTAACATTAACAATTAACGTAAACTAAACACAAACTAACAACTCTAAACACTAACATCATTAAATCTTAATAAATAAATGCATACAATTAAAAATGATAAATGTTGCAGAGTATATGCAGTGTGTAGGTGGAAGGAGGCCACAAACACGTTTGCGAACAACACTGCTATTTTATATAAGCTCTTTGCAAATTCCAATAACATAATTATTTGATTTGTGTCTGCAGTATATACTGTTCCGCCAAGGAGGCGCCGCCCAAACAAAACGGAGCAAGCTGCGAGAATTATGACCACTGTCCTGGTGGATAAATTAGAGCAGATGGACGCTGCCATGGCTGATCGAGAAGATGCACGTCTCGAGCGATTTTTGCAGGCAGAGCAAGACATGAACAACACATTTATGACCCAGCTGATCTCTATGCAGGAAACCTATAATAGGGATGCAAGAGAACGTCAGAGGGAAATGCAGGAATTTCAAATGTCCATATTTGACCGAATGTTCCAATGCATTGAAGGGCTGCACACAGTGCCACCAAACTACCCTCAACCGTATACCCACTATAACCCTGGCCCCCCCTACTATGAATATACCCCACACCATACCCATCCTCGACATACCCAACCTCAACAAACCCCACCTCCACTAACTCTAACTCACTATACCCATCCTCGACATACCCAACCTCAACACACCCAATCACCTTCTGAAACGGAGACAACTACAGAGTCTCCTGTTTACCATAATTTATCTTAAATGGTTATTGTTTTTTTTTTAAGTTGGTTTTAAAATCATAGGAGTGTTTTTCCTACACTATTACTGGTTTGACTTTTATTACTGTAAAGATTTCACTACTTTATTTACCAAAGTTTTATACAAATTAAAATTCTAAGGTCTCTGACCTTTTGTTAATCTTTGGACTTGTCCTATTTTTACTTACAAACAAAATGCTTGATACATCCATTTCAAATTGGATATTGATGTTGTTCATTTGTTATCGACACAGTAGCAGAACGTCAACTAAACAGGTTTATTTTTTGTAGCAACAACAATTAACAGAATATACAAACTGAAAAAACTTAACGGAGTAATGAGGGAAGGTTGGCCATTATAGTAGACCTAATCTGTTCTGCACTTCCAGAATGGTCGCCCAGATAGGCCTCACAATCAAGTGCAGGGTACGCAGCGGAGGCCTGCACTGCCCACTGTGGTAGGAATTCCTCCCTCTGAAATTCACATAGGTTATGCAGAATACAACATGCTGCAACAATGTTAGGCATGATATTAATGTCTACATCATTGCACTTCATAAGACAGTGCCAACGTCCTTTTAATCGTCCAAAGGCATTTTCTCTGACGTCCTAGTGGATGCTGGGAACTCCGTAAGGACCATGGGGAATAGCGGCTCCGCAGGAGACTGGGCACAAAAGAAAAGCTTTAGGACTACCTGGTGTGCACTGGCTCCTCCCCCTATGACCCTCCTCCAAGCCTCAGTTAGATTTTTGTGCCCGACCGAGCTGGGTGCAATCTAGGAGGCTCTCCTGAGCTTCTTAGGAAAAGTTAGTTTTAGGTTTTTTATTTTCAGTGAGACCTGCTGGCAACAGGCTCACTGCATCGAGGGACTAAGGGGAGAAGAAGCGAACCTGCCTGCTTGCAGCCAGCTTGGGCTTCTTAGGCTACTGGACACCATTAGCTCCAGAGGGACCGAACACAGGCCCAGCCTCGGAGTCCGGTCCCAGAGCCGCGCCGCCGGCCCCCTTACAGAGCCAGAAGCAAGAAGAGGTCCGGAAAATCGGCGGCAGAAGACATCAGTCTTCACCAAGGTAGCGCACAGCACTGCAGCTGTGCGCCATTGCTCCTCATGCACCACATGCTCCGGTCACTGATGGGTGCAGGGCGCTGGGCGGGGGCGCCCTGAGCAGCAATATAAACACCTTGGCTGGCTAAAATACATCACATATAACCCCCAGGGCTATATGGATGTATATTAACCCCTGCCAGATTCCTGAAAAAAGCGGGAGAAAAGTCCGCCGAGAAGGGGGCGGAGCCTATCTCCTCAGCACACTGGCGCCATTTTCCCTCACAGCTCCGCTGGAAGGACGTCTCCCTGACTCTCCCCTGCAGTCCTGCACTACAGAAAAGGGTAAAACAAGAGGGGGGGCACTAATTAGGCGCAGTATAATATACACAGCAGCTATAAAGGGAAAAACACTCTGTATGGTGTTATCCCAACATATATATAGCGCTCTGGTGCGTGCTGGCATACTCTCCCTCTGTCTCCCCAAAGGGCTAGTGGGGTCCTGTCCTCTATCAGAGCATTCCCTGTGTGTGTGCTGTGTGTCGGTACGACTGTGTCGACATGTATGAAGAGGAAAATGATGTGGAGGCGGAGCAATTGCCTGTAATGGTGATGTCACCCCCTAGGGAGTCGACACCTGAGTGGATGAGCTTATGGAAGGAATTACGTGAAAGTGTCAGCTCTTTACAAAAGACGGTTGATGACATGAGACAGCCGGCTACTCAGCTTGTGCCTGTCCAGGCGTCTCAAAGACCATCAGGGGCTCTAAAACGCCCGCTACCTCAGATGGCAGATACAGACGCCGACACGGATACTGACTCCAGTGTCGACGATGAAGAGACGAATGTGACTTCCAGTAGGGCCACACGTTACATGATTGAGGCAATGAAAAATGTTTTACACATTTCAGATAGTACAAGTACCACTAAAAAGGGTATTATGTTTGGTGAGAAAAAACTACCTGTAGTTTTTCCTGCATCTGAGGAATTAAATGAAGTGTGTGATGAAGCGTGGGTTTCTCCCGATAAAAAACTGATAATTCCTAAAAAGTTATTGGCATCATACCCCTTCCCGCCAGAGGATAGGGCACGTTGGGAAACACCCCCTAGGGTGGATAAAGCGCTCACACGCTTGTCAAAACAGGTGGCACTACCGTCTCCTGATACGGCCGCCCTTAAGGAACCTGCTGACAGAAAGCAGGAGAATATTCTAAAATGTATATACACTCACACGGGTGTTATACTGCGACCAGCAATCGCCTCAGCCTGGATGTGCAGTGCTGGGGTGGCTTGGTCGGATTCCCTTACTGAAAATATTGATACCCTGGATAGGGACAGTATATTACTGACTATAGAGCATTTAAAAGATGCATTTTTATATATGCGTGATGCACAGAGGGATATTTGCCGACTGGCATCAAGAGTAAGTGCGCTGTCCATATCTGCCAGAAGAGCGTTATGGACGCGGCAGTGGTCAGGTGATGCTGATTCCAAAAGGCATATGGAAGTATTGCCTTATAAAGGGGAGGAGTTATTTGGGGTAGGTCTATCGGACCTGGTATCCACGGCAACTGCTGGGAAATCCACATTTTTACCCCAGGTAGCCTCTCAACATAAAAAGACGCTGTATTATCAGGCGCAGTCCTTTCGGCCCCATAAGGGCAAGCGGGCGAAAGGCTCCTCATTTCTGCCTCGTGGCAGAGGGAGAGGAAAAAGGCTGCAGCAAACAGCCAGTTCCCAGGAACAGAAGCCCTCTCCCGCTTCTGCCAAGTCCTTAGCATGACGCTGGGGCTCTACAAGCGGACTCAGGCACGGTGGGGGCCCGTCTCAAGAATTTCAGCGCGCAGTGGGCTCACTCACAAGTGGACCCCTGGATCCTTCAGGTGGTATCTCAGGGGTACAAATTGGAATTCGAGATGTCTCCCCCTCGCCGTTTCCTAAAGTCTGCCTTACCGACGTCTCCCTCCGACAGGGAGGCGGTATTGGAAGCCATTCACAAGCTGTATTCACAGCAGGTGATAATCAAGGTACCCCTCCTGCAACAGGGAAAGGGGTATTATTCCACGCTGTTTGTGGTACCGAAGCCGGATGACTCGGTGAGACCTATTTTAAATCTAAAATCTTTGAACACTTACATACAGAGGTTCAAATTCAAGATGGAGTCACTCAGAGCGGTGATCGCGAACCTGGAAGAAGGGGATTATATGGTGTCTCTGGACATCAAGGATGCTTACCTCCATGTCCCAATTTACCCTTCTCACCAAGGGTACCTCAGGTTTGTGGTACAGAACTGCCACTATCAGTTTCAGACGCTGCCGTTTGGATTGTCCACGGCACCCCGGGTCTTTACCAAAGTAATGGCCGAAATGATGATACTCCTTCGAAGGAAGGGAGTTTTAATTATCCCTTACTTGGACGATCTCCTGATAAGGGCAAGATCCAAGGAACAGTTGGTAGTCGGAGTAGCACTATCTCAAGTAGTGCTGCGGCAGCACGGTTGGATTCTCAATATCCCAAAATCTCAGCTGATCCCGACGACACGTCTTCTATTCCGAGGGATGATCCTGGACACAGTCCAGAAAAAGGTGTTTCTCCCGGAAGAGAAAGCCAGAGAGTTATCCGAGCTAGTCAGAAACCTCCTAAAACCAGGCCAAGTATCAGTGCACCAATGCACAAGGGTCCTGGGAAAAATGGTAGCTTCCTACAAAGCAATCCCATTCGGCAGATTCCACGCAAGAACATTCCAGTGGGACCTGCTGGACAAATGGTCCGGATCGCATCTTCAGATGCATCAGCGGATAACCCTGTCCCCAAGGACAAGGGTGTCTCTCCTGTGGTGGTTGCAGAGTGCTCATCTTCTAGAGGGCCGCAGATTCGGCATTCAGGACTGGGTCCTGGTGACCACGGATGCCAGCCTGCGAGGCTGGGGAGCAGTCACACAGGGAAGAAACTTCCAGGGCTTGTGGTCAAGCCTGGAGACATCACTTCACATAAATATCCAGGAGTTAAGAGCCATTTACAATGCTCTAAGCCAAGCAAGACCTCTGCTTCGAGGGCAGCCGGTGCTGATCCAGTCGGACAACATCACGGCAGTCGCCCACGTAAACAGACAGGGCAGCACAAGAAGCAGGAGGGCAATGGCAGAAGCTGCAAGGATTCTTCGCTGGGCGGAAAATCATGTGATAGCACTGTCGGCAGTGTTCATTCCGGGAGTTGACAACTGGGAAGCAGACTTCCTCAGCAGACACGACCTCCACCAGGGAGAGTGGGGACTTCACCCAGAAGTCTTCCACATGATGATAAACCGTTGGGAAAAACCAAAGGTGGACATGATGGCGTCCCGCCTCAACAAAAAACTGGACAGGTATTGCGCCAGGTCAAGGGACCCTCAAGCAATAGCTGTGGACGCTCTGGTAACACCGTGGGTGTACCAGTCAGTGTATGTGTTCCCTCCTCTGCCTCTCATACCCAAGGTGCTGAGAATTATACGGCGGGGAGGAGTAAGAACTATTCTCGTTGCTCCGGATTGGCCAAGAAGGACTTGGTACCCAGAACTTCAAGAGATGCTCACAGAGGACCCGTGGCCTCTACCTCTGAGAAGGGACCTGCTCCAGCAGGGACCCTGTCTGTTCCAAGACTTACCGCGGCTGCGTTTGACGGCATGGCGGTTAAACGCCGGATCCTAAAGGAAAATGGCATTCCAGACGAAGTCATCCCTACTTTGATAAAAGCCAGAAAGGATGTAACCGCAAAGCATTATCACCGCATCTGGCGAAAATATGTTGCGTGGTGCGAGGCCAAAAAGGCCCCGACGGAGGAATTTCAACTGGGTCGATTCCTGCATTTCCTGCAAGCAGGAGTGTCTATGGGCCTAAAATTAGGATCCATTAAGGTCCAGATTTCGTCCCTGTCGATTTTCTTTCAGAGAGAACTGGCTTCAGTGCCTGAAGTCCAGACGTTTGTTAAGGGAGTGCTACATATACAGCCTCCTTTTGTGCCTCCAGTGGCACCCTGGGATCTGAATGTTGTTTTGGGTTTCCTAAAACCACATTGGTTTGAACCACTCAACACTGTGGACTTAAAATATCTCACATGGAAAGTGGTCATGTTGTTGGCCCTGGCTTCAGCCAGGCGTGTGTCCGAATTGGCGGCTTTATCCTGTAAAAGCCCTTACCTGATTTTTCATACGGACAGGGCAGAATTGAGGACTCGTCCTCAATTTCTCCCAAAGGTGGTTTCAGCGTTTCATCTGAACCAGCCTATTGTGGTACCTGCGGCTACTAAGGACTTGGAGGACTCCAAGTTGCTAGACGTTGTCAGGGCCCTGAAAATATATGTTACCAGGACGGCTGGAGTCAGAAAATCTGACTCGCTATTTATCCTGTACGCACCCAACAAGCTGGGTGCTCCTGCTTCTAAGCAGACTATTGCTCGCTGGATTTGTAGTACTATTCAGCTTGCGCATTCTGTGACAGGCCTGCCACAGCCAAAATCTGTAAAAGCCCACTCCACAAGGAAGGTGGGCTCATCTTGGGCGGCTGCCCGAGGGGTCTCGGCTTTACAACTCTGCCGAGCTGCTACTTGGTCAGGGTCAAATACTTTTGTAAAATTTTACAAATTTGACACTCTGGCTGAGGAGGACCTGGAGTTTTCTCACTCGGTGCTGCAGAGTCATCCGCACTCTCCCGGCCTTTTGGGAGCTTTGGTATAATCCCCATGGTCCTTACGGAGTTCCCAGCATCCACTAGGACGTCAGAGAAAATAAGAATTTACTTACCTTTAATTCTATTTCTCGTAGTCCGTAGTGGATGCTGGGCGCCCATCCCAAGTGCGGATTATCTGCAATACTTGTACATAGTTATTGTTAACAAATCGGGTTATTGTTGTTGTGAGCCATCTATCCAGAGGCTCCTCTGTTATCATGCTGTTAACTGGGTTCATATCACAAGTTGTACGGTGTGATTGGTGTGGCTGGTATGAGTCTTACCCGGGATTCAAAATCCTTCCTTATTGTGTACGCTCGTCCGGGCACAGTATCCTAACTGAGGCTTGAAGGAGGGTCATAGGGGGAGGAGCCAGTGCACACCAGGTAGTCCTAAAGCTTTTCTTTTGTGCCCAGTCTCCTGCGGAGCCGCTATTCCCCATGGTCCTTACGGAGTTCCCAGCATCCACTACGGACTACGAGAAATAGAATTATCGGTAAGTAAATTCTTATTTTCGACCACCATTCTTGCCGAGCTCAGGGTGTACGTATATGTAATTTGATTGGGGCTCAGCTGGACATGTTGGGTGAACCCCTTCATGGGCCATCGTCGTAACGGGTAGGCTGCATCACCAATTATGTGTACCGGGATCTCCACTCCGTCCACAAATTTAGATTTCTAGTAGGAATATAGATTAAAAAAAATGTACATTAGCAACAAGAAATTGGTATACAAATATGAGCAGACTCCTCCGTGATGGGCAGGCTGGTGGGCACATAGGAAGCATGTTTGAAGGTAACGACAACTAATTGGTCCCAATGTAAATTAAATTGCATTCATCTATTACCTGCTTGATTCATGAACATTGCGTAATTTTAACACATCTTTTCTTGGGCATGTTTTCAAAAATATTAAAATAATTATTAAACAAAATCACCTCTCTTGAAAAAAGGTAGCCCCCTTGCTTGCCCTCTGCTAGGCGGTACAGATCAGAGTTAGCAAGCACTCAAGCGTCATGTGACCATCCCGGCCAACCGATGAATACGTCTGTGAAGCTAATAAAAAAATATATATTAAGTTGTAAATTAGTTATAAACAATTAGCATTAAGAAAACACACTGACGAGAACATTACTGATACTTATGATCCACCGCAGCTTGCAAAACAATGGAATGCCATCCCTTTCTGTTGTAGTAGTCGGCAGGATTATCATAAGGTGCGATTATAGGGATGTGGGTACCATCGATTGCACCTGCACACTGCGGATATCCAGACTCCACAAATCCCTTAATTGTTTTATCCAAACGCTGGCCATGCAGAAGATAAATAAATCTGTGGAATAGTTTATCCACCAATGCTTTGGTCACCTCATGTACAATGGTGCAAACGGTAGATATCCCCACACCAAACAGGCAAGCAATTGTGCGATATTCACCTGGAGTGTCGTACCACCACAATGCTATAGCTAGCCTTCTGCTTGGCTCTATTGGTGACCTGAAGTTTGTGGTCTGTCTAGAGAGTGCTGGGGACATCAAATCCAAAAGGTAGTGGAATGTGTGATGCAACATTCTAAAGTGACACTTCCACTGAACATCCTGAAAGTTCAGCACACTTTGCATAAAACTAGCCCATGCTGCCGTTCTCTAGCCCACAATCTTCATTGTGTAGAGAGGTTAAGGTTGAGTATGGTGGTCACAGAAGCTGATATAAACAATCTCCTCCTGCGCAGGTATTGTCGGCGACGAATGGCGGTGTCTCTCAAATACTGCAGCCTCCTCATAACATAGCTGCTGAACAAGCTACAGAATGTGAGAAGCTCAAATATCCTCTCACAGGCTGAATCCAAGAGCAGTACAGCTGAGACTATCATAAAGTCTATAGAGACATGTGCTGTGTCGGCCATGATTGCTGCACTACTGAGCACTCCCCAGCCCCTCCTTGTAATACCTTTCAAACCTCATCAATAGGAGACAGAAAAGTCCATTTAAAATGACATCACTATGTTTTCAAAGGGTGAACCAGGTTCAGTGTGAAAGGCACCAACCCGGGAATAACCCGGTAATAACACGGCTCCAAACTGTGATGTGAAAGGAGTATAGCGTGTTCAGACCTGGGTCGGAAGCATGTTCAAAAGCCGTTTCTTTACCGGGTTAGCGATGTGAAAGCAGTATATGTTACCTTCGTGCTAAGGACCTGGACGTGACAAAACGAGAGGGCAGGACAGAACTTCCGCCCTTACAGCACCTAAATGTCTTTTTCGTTCTCCATTCGTTTGGGGGAATTTTTTTTCTATGCAGCTTTGGACCCTCACAGGCTCGCTTCGCTCGCCACACTTTACTATTCCAAATAGATTGTGACATGGACCCAGGGGGTTATGGGAAAGGTCCTCTCCACGAAGGTAAACTAGACGCTACCCTGCCCACAGCAGTTTCATCAGATGATTTAGGTGACTTCCATTGTGGTGGTTGTGACACGCAAGTGGAACACAGGTCAAATATATTTTATGTATACTTTCTATTAAATTATGTGATTATTTTTCAAACCAGCAGCTACTTGTGTGCGCCTTTAGGCTGGTATTCAATTAGACCCAATCTGTTTTCGAGCGATAAAAATGTCCATTTTTCACGACTGATGACCGATGGTCATTAATGCGGTATCCAATTACAAGACATTTTCATCAGGCGAAAATGGACCTGTGATCGCGTAATAACACATGGGATTGGGGATAAGTCCGGCAGCACGCTTCTCACGGATTATGCTATGCGGGGAGGAGCGTGCTGCATCGAGGCTAATAAGATAGCCCCTGATGATACAATCACCCGCGGTCATTGACTGTGGGTAATTGGATACCACCTTTGCTAATTTTACTATTATTTGTGATATATAGGTGCCCAGACATATATTGTCTAGGCAGCTACTATTGCTGCATTTGTATATTATTATATAATATACAATATATATAATTTAATTGAGAGCACCCAAATTAGTATATATTTCATTTTTACATACTGTATATGATATAGGTGTTGAATAACTTTTTTTCCATCAATAAATGAAAAGATTAATTTAAAAAAAACTGTATTTTGTGTTTACTCAGGTTGTCTTTGTCTTATATTCAGTTTTGTTTGAAGATTGGAAGCAATTAAATTTGATAAATATGTACAAATAGAAGAAATCAGGAAGGGGCAAACACTTTTCATGCCACTGCATATATAAAGTCCATCTTAATTACCTTAGGAGTACAGAGTTAAAATTCTCCAATGTTAGCAAGGCCAGATAGGCCATCTGTCAAGAAAGGTTGTGGCCTCATGGGCCAATTCGGCCGCATTGCCCGCGTAGTCATAAGGACTGACCGAGCAACTTTGCCTCCAAGCTCTCTGCTCAGCTGTCAAGCATACAGAGACATAGGGGTGTGTTGCAAGCAGGGCCGGACTGCCCATCTGGCACTTCTGGCAAATGCCAGAAGGGCTGACGAAATGGTGGGCCGGTCCGTGAAGGCTGCTTGCAACACAGCTCCCTGCTTTGCTTTGTCCCCGCTGCCGCCCATAGTGCCCCATTGCTAAGCAATATGGGAGTGTGCCGCAAGTCCACGCCCTCTGACTCGTGGCACACCCCCATTTGCAGTGTCCGCACATCCCTTTGCTGTCGCACGCGCACGTATGCCAGGGCCAGAAAGAAGCCCAAGTTTGTCCCTGGCTGCAAGATCATGTCCCCATGACTCATGGCATGCCCCCTAAAGTCATGACCAGGCAGCCTTGTTGTGCACACACACAGTATAAGGCCCTGGCTGCTTAAGGGCCCAGTTTGCCCCTGAGTGATAGTCAATTTGCCCTGCTGACCAGAGAACCTTCTTCACTTTTTTAATTAGTAAACCAGACTATGCAACAGCCATCTGGCATTCCAATTTGGCCACAGAATAATGTATAGGAGAAGTCACTGAAGTTATCAGGTGCATACATTGTTTGTGCTTAAACATATTACAGCACCCTTTTATATTGCTTATATACACTCCTTGGATGTCATGTTTTTCTCTTTCTAAGCAAACATGTTGTCTTTTTGAGAATTTAGGAACTTCTTCTCAAGATCAAGCATCTTTCCTATATTCACAATGAATGCTTTAGCATTTTTTCTAGCTAATGATGATATAGGGAATGATAACATAGGAAAACAGGTCTTCAGACTTTGTCCTCAGATAATGTAAAAGTTCCTTGAAATACTGTTCAAAGGACATATCGGACTTGACTACTGTTTTGTGTTGGATTTTGAAGTCCTGATATTGTAGATGCTATTCTTCATCTACTGTACCTAGACAGCGTGGTCGGAGCAAGAGAACCATCCGTCCAGTCCATAAACTGGTGCTGTCACAATGTGTCACAATGACTGTATTGTTGCCATATCATCACTAGTAAAATATTTTATCATGATATCTGATAATCTGACCTGAGTGGATTGAATATTCTTATCTAAATGTCCGGTGGTGTAGTGTGACTGAAATAAAAATGACATACAGTAAGTGCAAATGTTTTTTGTTTTTTTTTTTTTTTTTTAAATAACCCATTGTAGTAATCTGAGTATTCATGCTGTCATTTTCTTCTACTGCCACAATCAATAGAAGTGGGGTGTTATCTCACCATTTAAAATATACAACAGTTTAAAATAGATGACAGATGAAGTGCAAGACTACGCTGTACTTATGCAGATGATTCCTTGTCTACTATTGTAGCATTTTATACACATCTGTCCAATTTATCCAGCTCATAATATGTACTGTTGAGGATCCTACTCAAGGCTACAGAATGGGAGAAGCTCAAGTTTTATAATCGAAATAATGAAGAAAGTCTCCACAGGAAAAAAAAAGACAACTGAAGACAGATGTAGTTTTTTAGGAGCTTGGAAGGTGTTCCTGACCTTCTCGAGGCAAGGGAAGGCATGAATTATCCTGCAGAAGTCCCAAGCTGGGATTCCAGTGTATTGTGTATTTTGAACAACAAAAGTCAGGTCACGCATGCACAGCCATAGCAGTGGAACACTGCTTCCTACTGAGCATGCATAAAGGAGACAGGACAGATTATTAAATATATTCTTTAACTATAGGGTACCACAGGTGGTCTACAGTACAACAAAAAGTGCTTACAAATGTAAAGTATAAACAAACAATACAGGTTGAGTATCCCATATCCAAATATCCAATATCCAAATATCCAATATCCAAATATGGAATATTCCGAAATACAGATTTTTTTGAGCAAGACTGAGGTAGTGAAAGCTTTGTTTTCTGATGGCTCAATGTACACAAACTTTGTTTAATACATAGTTATTACAAAATATTGTATTAAATTACCATCAGGCTGTGTGTATAAGGTGTACATGAATCATAAATGCATTCTGTGCTTAGACTTGGGTACCATCGCCATCATATCTCATTATGGTATGCAATTATTCCAAAATACGGAAAAATCCGATATCCAAAAATACTTCTGGTCCCAAGCATTTTGGATACGGGATACTCAACCTGTATAAACATGGCAGTCAACAGCTAAACTTGTATGCAAGACTTGAAGTATAGTTGCTATTACTGGATAAACCCAGAGTCAGCCCCATCAGTTCTTCAAGTAGCAGCAACTAGAAAAGAGTGCCACACAACAGCAACAGATCTAACATGGGGGCAGATGTATTAACCTGGAGAAGGCATAAGGAAGTGATAAACCAGTGATATGTGCAAGGTGATTAACACACCAGCCAATCAGATCCTAACTGTTAATTTACATATTGGAGCTGATTGGCTGGTGCCTTTATCACCTTGCACATATCACTGGTTTATCACTTCCTTATGCCTTCTCCAGGTTAATACATCTGCCCCAGTGTGATCTATCACATCTTCCACCCACCACATGATGCAAATAGTCCCATTACCAAGTGCAGCTGAGTCAGCTGTCATCAATGTGGAAGATAGGGAGAAGGCAGAAAAGGTACGAGTAGAAGGGGGATTGGTGCATAGTAAATTAAATAGGAGTTGGCTGGCCCTGGCTGAACTTTTACTCCAGTTAATGGGCAACTTCAGAGCTACTGACTGCAAAAAGAAAATCAGTGGGGGAGATACTGTAATGCTATAGTTAAAGTAAGGTAAAGCACAGACAAATTCAAGGCACATCATTAACTTTTTTTTTAATTTAAAGAGGATGTCTACCCTTGGACTTCTTAGAATCCTTTTATATACCCACTGGATGAGAGTCCGTCTTCTGAGATCCAACAATTATCTTAATTTACATCTGAACCCTGAAATATAAATAGCAAAACTACAACAGCTTACGCTCGCATGCTGGGGGCTGCCCAGCACAGCAGCCAGCGATGTGACCACAATTTCATTGCGATTGCATCGCTAAATAAGGGAAGCCCTCTGCCTCTGCAGCCTTGCTGTGAAGGCAGTCAGGCCACCGTCATAATTCCCGTTGCAGCAGCCATGAGTGACGTGCCCCAAACACTCCCCCGTGTCTGACACCACACCCCACAGTGCTGTGTTGTTGCCCCTGACCACACCACAAACGCCTCTGCCTGTCAGTCAGGCAGAGGCATGCGCATCAATGCTCATTGCCCGGCTTGTGCACGCACAGATCGGGACCTGCATGTGTGTACTGGGTCTAAGAAAGGAAACACACAATCACATTGCATTAGTAGCCCATACTGAATAGGGCCCATTGTCTCATTTAAACTGCATCTCAACTAAGTGATTGATTTCTTCAAGGCAGATAGAACTAATAGTTTCAACCAACAAGATTAATTTGTTAAAATGCATGAATGCTGCTAAATGCAGCGGATTTAGTTATATATTTTTACAACTGGGTACAGAACAAGTGGTAATAGATTATAAAATATATTGTCAAATTTAACTTTAGAAATTATGCTGATCTTAATATTGTGGCAGCGTATTTCATTTATCTATAAAATTATTTTTTGTCTTTTTATATTGCACAATTTAATGTTTACAAGTCATATATAACTACGTTCTTTCTCTACATTTATGGGAATGATGTGGCTGAAAGCAATAAGAAACACACATCTTATGAAATAGGTCATGGCATTTTCTCACTAGTTATTCGTGCACATAAAATATTTTTTTTTTATAAGAGCTACTGATTGCTTTAGGGTGTCAGCAGAGTTTTCATTTTTTTCCTGTCCTCCCATTGATGGGGAAACCGGTAAGAGAAACAAACTGTCACCATGAATTTTAATAAAAAAAATAAATAAAAAAAATCAAGTCAAGCAAATTTCAGAGAGAGCAGCTGGGGATTTGTGTCCATGTTATTTAATGGACCTTTTATAATTTGCCATCTTGTTAGACAGTACCTGACCATCTGTGTGCCTCAAAAATAAGTTAACAGTAATCATGATAAGCATTTATTCTTTTTATGTCATGTAATGGATTTTACCATGACATACTGTATGCCACAATCATCATTTCACTCTTGATTGAATTGAAACAACTTTTAAATTCTGCCAATTTGCAAGGAGAACAGAGATAACATAAATGTTAATAGGAAAACAAAACAATTTAAAAAAAATGGATAATGTATATTACATGTGCAATAAATAGCAAATGATATCAGCACCTCTGCTTCACACGGTAGTAAAATGCAGCTGACTTTTTTTAAACTGAAAAAGCAGCATTCTGGCAGTTGAAAATATCTAAATTGCTTGCTTAATGTTTGCAAATACAAAATTGTTCTGTGCAAACAGATGGGCAGAAAACAAAAGTGCAAAGTAGAATCTCATGTGAGCAGGTTTGCACATGTGTCAAGTTAAATTTGAACAATTTGGGAAGTTTCTTATAGTGAACATTAGACCTTTATAGCAAACTTCAAACATGGCACCACAAATTGCAAACACAATCTATCTGGTATGCTCTGTTGTATTTTTTTTTTAAATACAAGTGACTAACTGACATCCTGATGACAGTAAGGACAGAATGTAACAGCCTCTGGTTTTGCAAAAGTTTCCAATGATTTGCAAATCATTGTATGTGAGAGAAAAATTGCAAGAAACCCGACAGTCACTGTTTTTACATCATACTGTATCTCCCAAATGTCCCAATCCCAGCGGGACAGTCCCGCTATTCGGACACTGTCCTGCTGTCCCACCTGCGGGCCACAGTGTCCCAGAGGGCAAGTTGGGAGAGCCTGTGATCATCGCTGCTCTGCAATGCGGGAAGGTGAGCCGGGGGCTGCCCATCTGCTCGGGGAGTGCTGGGCACGCCCCCAACATGATGAAAATGTGAGTCGTGCAATGAGGCTCTGCCCCTTCTCCTGAGGCCCCACCCCTTACTCCAAGGCTTCGGCACCTCAGGTCTCACATCTTCATTGTAAAAAGTTGGGAAGTATGTTATATTTTCATACAGTTGACGGTGCAAGTTGCCAAATGTAATGGCTTCTGCTTTTTGCAGTTAACTACAATGTTTTAGGCAAAGGGGGAAATGCAATAGCCTGTGACTTGCAGGAATTGTTGAGATTCTGGTGAGTCTTCCTAATATTTGAAAGTACAATCATTTAAAACCTGGTATTTTTGGCTTTTAAATGATTTCCACTTTAAAACATTAGGCAGACTTGCTGGAATCTGATGCCTACAAGTCACCAGATATTACATTTTCCACAAAATTGAACACAATAGTGGTTGTGACCGGACGTACCTCGCTGCCTGCGCCAAATGATAACAGATTGGGTTAGGGTCTCACGGAACCTGGTCAATAGGGATTCCCTCTTACTCTCAGTAACTGCCTGCACAGTGGGCAGATATTTTGCTATCACCACCAGGCTCCTGCCATCAACATCTGAAACCACTTGCTTCTGTGTATGCGTAGATATGTTGCCACCACATCTCATGTCTGGCTTCAGTTGACCCCCACTGGTCACTAACCTGGACCAGGCTTTGCATGGTAGCTGGCAGAGGGTGTAGCTTGGAGATGCTGGGCTCAGCCCAGATCAGGTGTAGACCAGGACTGCTTCATATTCCTGCTGGTTGCAAGTCATCTTGTAGGAAAGGTGTTTATTGATCAAAATGTCTTAAAACAGACTAAGGGCCTGATTCAGGTTTGTTATCAAACCAAAAAAAGCACACTAATAGGCAAAACCATGTTGCACTATAGGTGGGGCAGATGTAACATGTGCACAGAGATTTAGATTTGGGTGGGGTGTATTCAAACAAAAATGTAAATTGCAGTGTAAAAAAAAAGCAGCCAGTATTTACCCTACACAGAAACAATATAACCTACCCAAATCTAAATCTCTTTGCACATGTTACATCTGACCCACCTGCAGTGCAACATAGTTTTGCCCATTAGTGTGCTTTTTTATAGTCAGAAGACACAATACAGCTCACATTACACAGGAACTAGTAATTGAAATTCCTCTTTTGATATATTTATCACACAGATTCAAAGTATCTGTACAGTTTATACGGGATGACATGCGGCATGCCTATATTCTGTGTGTGACTGCGGCTGTATCTGCATATGAAATGCTACGCTACAGTGTTTTCCAGGAATTCACTGTAAGGTACCATTTCGTATGCAGATACAGCCACAGTTGCACACAGAATATAGGTATGCCACATATCTATTTTTATTTGCATTAGCTGCTCATGCGTCCCAGTCACATAGCGATGCGAATAAGATGTATTTTCGGCAAAAAAAAAGATGGCTGATGTTAGCAGAGCTGCCCATGATCTGCCGGCTGACTCACAACAGGCATCTCCTGCTGCATGGCGTATTGAGGCAAGATGTATGAGGACACACCTGTAGGGCTTTTTTTCCGCATAATATCCCTTATGTATAGAACTTCTTTGGTTTTAAATGTAGTTACCCATACTAACCCATATGTATGTTCATGAATTGTAATTGCCTCCAGTGATTTTACAAGTATCCCCTATGAATATATTGCTTATGAGCTTCATTTATTTTATATCCCTCGATGTTATACCTGTACATTAATATCATTAGTACCTGTGTGTAGAGACAGTGGGCCTGATTATTTGGTACTGTGCATGTGTCTACATCATACCGCACATGCTTCCCAATTGTGTCCATGCAGAGTCACAGCTGTAATTTTGTGAAGCGGTTAAAATACCACTAGTCTGGGTCTCGGTGGTCACAATGCCGACGCCGGGATCCCAACTAGCGGTGAAATGTTGCTGCCAGAATACAGGCTATTCTCCCTCTGTGGGTGTTTTTTATGAATATATCACTTCTTGCTGTCTGGGGATGCAGTTAAGTTGCTGATTGTCGGGATCCCGGCAGTCAGAATACCGATGCCAGAATCACAACCGCTGACAATGCTGACAGCCAGAATCCCGTCTAATAGGAGCTATTTCTGCTCGTGGGTATCCACGACACCCATAGTGGGATAATAGAACCTTTGGCACTCTAGCGGTCACCCCGCTGCTGGCATTACGACAGGTGGGATCCCACTGTCGGGATCATGACAGCCGGGATCCCATCTGCCAGCCTTTCATACTTATCCCATAATTTCATGTTCACTCAGGGGGAAGTGTATTAAATATGTTGCGGGCATTACTGGGCACTGATAGGGAGGTGTCTTAGTGCATGTACGGAGATGGTCCGTCTTATGGGCATGTTATGCGCGTGTTGTGGGTGTGTACAGAGGCCACAAACAGAAGATTAAGCTGCACCTGCCATAGGGCTGGTGCACATTTTGTTGATGCGACCGATGGTGGTGTCCAAGCATACACCAAGCAGTTTTAATGTATGGAAGGACGTTGAAAATGGGTGTCTGGGGCCTTTCACATTTAGGTTCAAGAATATATACAATGGAAGGACTTAGCAGCATATGCATAAAGTCGCATAGATGAAGTTATGATTCTGCGTCACTTCTGAATCAGGCCCAATATAATTTCTGGTGAAATATCGAATTATTCACTTGCCCATTGTATGACATTTGGAAGCACCATGCAGTTTTATCTTTATTGTACAGTGCATCCGGAAAGTATTCACAGCGCTTCACTTTTTCCACATTTTAGGTTACAGCCTTATTCCAAAATGGAATAAATAATTTTTTCCCTCAAAATTCTACACACAATACCCCATAATAACAACATGAGATTTTTGCAAATTTATTAAATATAAAAAACTAGACTTCCTGTTCCAGCTACTGTATGTGAGGCAGCTGAGAAAGTGAGCTCTGCTGCAATCCGCCTGCATCTTACCTTTTACAAGACTTTTTAGTCTCCAAATTGGCTCTCCCAGCTCCCCCAGTGTGCCTTATACTTTGTCCGCTGTATGGACAAGTTTTTGCTGCCACAGATGCCTTCTGGAAAGCACAAGAAGCAGAAGGAGTAGTGCAGGGCGGAATCCAAGATGGCTCTGGATGCTGATCAGTGGGACCTCCTGTCTGCAGGCTCATCCACTGACTTGCAATGGGTCTCTTCCCCAGTTCCCTCACCAGACCGCAGCAGCAGGGAATCAGCCTCTGAAGTCCCAGATCGTAGGGATAAGTTACTTCCTCCCCCTGATGCTCCTGTTACATATAATGGTATAGTGAATTCTCTCAGAGCGGCCATAGGTCCTTTACTGAAAGCACAAACAGGATATCAACAGGCAGCTCTCTCAACTCACTCAGAGTCCTAGACTCAGAGCTTAAACTGGGATAGACATTTGCTGATGTGGCTGCTATGAAAACTACTGCTGCACGTCACACTAAATCTATTTACCACATACAAAACAAGATGGACAACCCTGAAAATAGATCGATGCAAAACAATCTTCGCAGTATAGGATTGCCAGAATCACTTAAAGTGCAAGAAATGTATGATTTCATCCGCACCACCTTACCTACACTATTGAATGTCAAGTACTCCTGTGCGGATCTTATAGTTGAACTTGCACATAGGATGTGCCCTGCTTGCACCCAAGAGGGAGACAGACCACATGCAGTTATTTTTAGAGTGCTGACTTATCTACATAAAGAAGTGTGGCAGTTGGCGTCTCGCAAACAGAGGGATATCTCCTGGCAGGGTCACAAAGTACTCATATTTCAAGATTACTTGGCTGAGTTGTCTAAGGCACGCAAATCCTTCTCCCCGATTTGCTCCAAACTGGCACAGTCTAATCAAAAGTTTGCCCTTCTGTACCCTGCTCGTTTACACCTGTTTCGTGGTGGTTCATTTAAGGACTTTACATCTGCTCAGGATGCTGAGGCCTTTTTATGTGAGGAATGTGCTGATGAATCTCCCTTTGAGTGATTTATATATCCTGTTTGTTTGCACTCATCATAGCTAAATTGTGCTCTGATTGTTTATTTTGGAACTCCCACACCACTGGTTTGCTATTTCCTCGTTGAGTAGTATTATGGTCACTTTCCTATGGGGTTTCTCCATTTATTGACTGCATATACTGTTCTTCAAGAACCATGTCCTTTGTAATCAGGAACCTTCCCACCCATTTCTGGCATGTGCACTAGATGTTTGCCGTGTTTGTAGCCGTACCATTCACAGGGACTTTACATGTTCTGTTTTGATATCTACCTTTATCTATTGATCCAGAGAAGTTGGTATCCAATGGATATGAGAGCTTGTTGCTCATTTTCTATCTCTTTTCTTTCGTTTTCATGTTACTCTTTGTATTTTTCTGTGTTTGTCCCCCTTTTCTCCCTTGTGTGTCCTCCCCTCCTGACAGGTATACATTCTGACATCCGGGATTTCTACTAATGTGACCTTACTGATAATGGATTGGGTAAGATGGATATGGATGCTGTGTCTACTGTTAATTATCATAGATGTCAATGATTAAGATTGGTAGCTGAAATGTGGGTGGGATAAATTCCCTTCAAAAACGCAAGAAAATTCTTATGTATCCAAATTGCATATAGACCTAGCTTTCCTACAGGAATCTCATTTAATTCCTGCCAAGCTTCAGAAACCCAATATGCTGTGGTGTAAGGTTTTGGATTCGGCGTCATTCTCATCGAAAGCTTGTGGGGTAATCATTTTGCCATGGCAACACTTACCTATTGTTTTACAGAATATTACTGTTGACCCCAATGGCCGATATGTCCTTCGTCATGTTTTGATTGAGAAACAACAATTTGTATACTATAATGTTTATGCACCCAATATTTTTGATAGGAGCTTTTTCCAATCTTTGCTGACTCTACTAACTCCTCACACTCATTTGCTGATAATCATGTGTGGAAATTTTAATCTAATCTCGTCAGCTCAACTTGATAAACAAATTCCAAGGGAATGAGGTGGAAAAGTCCCAGCATTGGCAAAGTGTTATGCACACCAGTGCCTGCAGGAAAGTACTAGTGTCAGAACTGTTATGCACTCCAGTGTCTGCAGGAATGTACTGGTGTTTGAACTGTTATGCAAAACAAATGGACTCACAGACAAACTGGGGAATATGACATAACGTACACAGAAGGTGATAGGGTAACAAAATACACACACAGTGAACAGAGAAGCCCAGAGGCTAAGGAACTGGGTATCTCCCTTGTATTAGAACTGCTCAGATGTAAAAAGCAAGATGTTGTGTTTTAATACGTAGAGAACCCGAAATGCTGTTGCTAAGGGCAACAGCAAAACCCTAAAGGGTTACCAACGGGTGTGGCAGTAAACTCCTTGGTCAGAGATGGAATGATAGACACAAGGAGAGCCTCCACAATCCTGATTCTCACTTGCAGTGCACAGGTTTAAGCTTACTGCCACTAAACTGACCCCTGACACCTAGCACAGTGAGACAGGATTAGACAGGCAAGTGTTAGAATACAGCCGCAAACTTGCTAAGTTCACAGAGTAATAACAGAACCCCAGCAAGCTAAACAACTGACTCCAGTCTTACTGCTAGGTCTGGATTGGCAGAGTGTAATACCAAATCCCCAGGCCTATTTGCAGTAAGCAACAAACAAATACAAAGCTACACAGTACTGGCTAACTTTCATGAACTGACTAACCAACAGAGATTCAGCAGCATCTGCTTACCCTGAAAAGAGGCCTTATAAAGCAGGTGCTGTCCACGCCCCACTCAGACCTCACAGACTGTGAGCACAAAAACCAGCACCGGATCCCCTGCCGTGCACAGAGCCTATAACCACTGCACAGCAAAAGACCCGAACCGGAGTATCAGCTGCGCTCAGGTTACTCCACTAGCACTTGTCTCCCGGTTGCCATGACGACGTGGCAGCACAGGGCAGGAGACCCTAACAGTACCCCCCCCTCTGACGAGGGGTCAAAGAACTTCTACCACCGGGTTTATCGGGGAACTGCGAGAAGAAAGAGCGTATCAGTCTGGGGGCATGAAGATCACAACTGCGCACCCACGACCGCTCCTCCGGGCCATACCCCTTCCAGTGCACCAAAAATGACAGCCGACCCCGAACCACCTTGGAGTCAAGAATCCTTTCAACAACAAACTCCCTCTGGCCACGTATCAGAAGAGGGGAAGGTCTTCCACTGGAAGAAGGATTACTAATCGCCCGTTTTAAAAGGGAACAATGAAATGTTTTATTGATACCCAAAGAACGGGGCAGATCTAACTGAAATGCCACCGGATTGATAACCCTGGTGATCTTATAAGGGCCGATGAACCGGGGCCCTAACTTATGAGATGGCTGTCTCAACTTCAAATTCTTGGTAGACAACCAGACGAAGTCTCCTAATTTGAAGCTGCATGGTCTTTTCCGCTTATCAAAAACCCTTTTGGTCACTAATGACACAGACACAAGGGCTTTCTTCACTTTCCGCCAAATACCTCTAAGGACCGAAACCACAGAGGAACCACCAGGCGTGGAGTCCAGGGGGTCAAAATAATTGGCCTTAGGATGATGCCCATACACACAAAGGAAGGGAGAGATCCCTGTAGCAGAGTGAGCCGCGTTGTTATAGGCAAACTCCGCCATGGACAGATGAGCAACCCAGTCAGTCTGACACTTGGAGACATAACACCTGAGGAACTGCTCCAAGGACTGGTTCACCCTTTCAGTCTGCCCATTAGACTGCGGATGGTAGCCTGACGACAAGCTGACAGAAATCTGGAGATCGGAACAAAATGCCCTCCAGAATTTGGCCACAAACTGGGATCCGCGGTCAGAGACCACATCAAGTGGCAACCCGTGGAGACGCACAACATGCAGCATAAATAATTCAGACAGGCGTCTGGCTGATGGCAGCCCAACCAGTGGAACGAAGTGCGCCATCTTCGAAAACCTGTCAACGACAACCCAGATGGCTGTCATCCCCGAGGATTTGGGCAAGTCCACCACAAAATCCATTGAAATGTGGGTCCATGGCTTAGATGGGATAGAGAGTGGATGTAATGGGCCAACAGGAACCCCTCTAGGAGTCTTATTTCGGGCACAGATGTCACATGCCCGAACCCACTGATCCACATCCTTAGCCACCGAGGGCCACCACACCGCCCTAGATAGCAACTCCCGAGTTCTGGCAATACCCGGGTGACCTGCCGACTTCTTGGCATGGAATTCCAGGAACACTCGCTGTCTTAACCTAGGAGGCACAAACAAAAGACCTACCGGAAGGTCTGGAGGAGCCTGCTCCTGTGCTCTAAGGACTAATGATAAGAGGTCCTGGGTAATGCCCACTTTAATACATGATGGGGAAACAATGGGCAACGGCTCCTCGGTGGTCTCCTGGATTGGAGCAAAACTCCGCGAGAGCGCATCAGCCTTGATGTTTTTTGACCCAGGGCGATATGTTATAAAAAAATTAAAGCGAGCAAAAAACAAAGCCCATCGTGCCTGCCTGGCATTGAGACGCTTCGCTGACTCTAAATATGCCAGATTCTTATGGTCAGTGAGAATTGAGACCACAAACTTAGCCCCCTCAAGCCAGTGTCTCCACTCCTCGAGTGCATCCTTAATAGCCAACAATTCCCGGTTACCCACGTCATAATTCATCTCGGCAGGCGAAAATTTACGGGAAAAGTAAGCACAGGGATGAAGGCGATTATCAGACACTCCCATCTGAGAAAGCACTGCCCCAATACCCATCTCAGAGGCATCCACCTCCACCACAAAAGGACGCTCTGGATCTGGGTGTCGCAGCACCTTGGCCGAAACAAATGCCCTTTTGAGACGGGCAAAAGCCGCTTTAGCCTCACAAGACCAGTGAGCAACATCCGCCCCTTTCTTAGTGAGTGCCACCAAGGGCGCCACTATAGACGAAAATCCAGCGATAAATCGTCTATAAAAATTTGCAAAGCCCAGGAAACGCTGAAGCGCCTTCAAACTAGTGGGCTGCACCCAATCCAGGACTGCCTGTACCTTGGAACCCTCCATTTGGAAACCTTCTGGGGAGATAATATATCCTAGAAATGCGATTTGCTGAACTTCAAATTCGCACTTCTCCAGCTTCGCCCCAAGCCGGTGGTCTCTGAGTTTCTGGAGGACTAAGCGTACATGCTTCCGATGTTCCTCCAGGGAATGGGAGAAGATTAGGATGTCATCTAAGTATACAACTAAGAATCTATCCAAATATTCCCTGAGCACATCATTCATGAAATCCTGGAAGACTGCCGGGGCATTACAGAGCCCAAAAGGCATCACCAAATATTCATAATGCCCTGAGTGGGTATTAAAGGCAGTCTTCCATTCATCCCCCTCTCTTATTCGGATTAGATTGTACGCACCGCGTAGGTCAATCTTAGAAATAATGGTGGCAGTACGAAGCTGGTCAAACAAGACCGAAATGAGAGGCAGTGGGTATGAGTTTTTAATCGTGATACGGTTCAATTCCCTGAAGTCGATGCAGGGTCGCAACGAACCGTCCTTTTTACCCACGAAGAAGAACCCCGACCCAACTGGAGACTGTGAAGGTCTGATAAATCCCTTAGCCAAGTTCTCCTGAATGTACTCTGCCATAGCCTGAGTCTCAGGACGTGACAGGGAGTACAACCTGCTCTTGGGAAGCTTAGCATTTGGCAACAAATCAATGGCACAGTCATAGGGGCGATGGGGAGGTAGTACCTCTGCAACTTTTTTGGAGAACACGTCCGCAAAATCTGCATAACACCCTGGCAATCCTGGCAAACTTAGCTGCGAGAGCCTGACTGGAAGGCTCAAGCAACTCCTGAAACAATCAGTACCCCAACTAAGAATCTCCCCAGAGACCCAGTCAAATTGAGGATTGTGGGCCCTTAACCAGGGTAACCCCAACACCAATGGGGCAAAAGTACAGACAGTCACATAAAAGGACAATTTTTCAGAGTGTGTGGCTCCAATAAACAAAGAAATCTGGCTAGTGCAAGAGGTAATTTTACCTTGGGATAATGGTTCCCCGTTTAACCCACAAATCTCAATTTCCGATGCCAAGGGTACTAAGGGAACAGAGTGTTTTAGGGCGAATTGGCGGTCCATAAAAACCCCGTCGGCCCCACTGTCCACAAAGGCCTCAGTCTTGACAGTTTGACCGAGGATCTTCAAGGTCACCGGAATGATAAAAGTCTTCTTGGGAAATTCTGACTTCTGGCCTGACAGGATATTTCCCATCACCCTCAGGCCCTGAAGTTTTCCGGCTTTTCTGGGCATGATACTACCACATGACCTTTATTCCCACAGTACAAACACAACCCCTGCTGTCTCCTCCGCGTCTTCTCACGCGAGGAGAGGCGGGTAGCCCCAATCTGCATAGGCTCCTCAGAAAATTCCTCAGAGTCTGAGGTTCCCTTGGGAAGGAAGGAAATCTCAGTCTCCCTTTCAAGCCTACGCTCTCTCAGCCGTCTATCCACCCGGATGGATAACTGCATGAGCTGATCCAAGCTATCAGGCAAGGGATATTGTACCAGTTGGTCCTTTATCTGGTTAGAAAGACCTCTTCGGTACTTGTGTCTCAGGGCTGGGTCATTCCACTGGGTATCATGGGCCAACCTCCGAAACTCCGTACAGTAAACCTCAACTGGCCTTCGCCCTTGCTTAAGGATCGAAATCTGAGCCTCGGCTGAGGCCGTCTTGTCAGGGTCATCATACAACATGCCCAGTGCCGTAAAAAAAGCATCAACACTTTTAAGCGACGGACAGTCAGGCTGCAACCCATATGCCCAGACCTGTGGGTCTCCTTGTAGCAAGGAAATCACTATGCCCACCCGCTGAATCTCCGACCCAGAAGACTGAGGCCTAAGCCGGAAGTATAGCTTGCAGCTCTCCTTGAAACAAAAGAACTGCGAGCGATCTCCAGAAAAACGATCCGGGAGATTTACTTTCGGCTCCTTAACCCCTGCAGGTGCTGCTGCTGCGGGAGCTCCGCCAGCAGCCTGGGAGGTGTGCATTTTAATGGACAAATCATTAAATTGTCGAGTCGGGACCTGCACCTGATCGACCACCTGTTGCAACGTATTTTGAGGGGTATGCTCCATATTCCCACAAAATTTCAACAGGAGTATTAGGCTGCTGAATATGTTATGCACACCAGTGCCTGCAGGAAAGTACTAGTGTCAGAACTGTTATGCACTCCAGTGTCTGCAGGAATGTACTGGTGTTTGAACTGTTATGCAAAACAAATGGACTCACAGACAAACTGGGGAATATGACATAACGTACACAGAAGGTGATAGGGTAACAAAATACACACACAGTGAACAGAGAAGCCCAGAGGCTAAGGAACTGGGTATCTCCCTTGTATTAGAACTGCTCAGATGTAAAAAGCAAGATGTTGTGTTTTAATACGTAGAGAACCCGAAATGCTGTTGCTAAGGGCAACAGCAAAACCCTAAAGGGTTACCAACGGGTGTGGCAGTAAACTCCTTGGTCAGAGATGGAATGATAGACACAAGGAGAGCCTCCACAATCCTGATTCTCACTTGCAGTGCACAGGTTTAAGCTTACTGCCACTAAACTGACCCCTGACACCTAGCACAGTGAGACAGGATTAGACAGGCAAGTGTTAGAATACAGCCGCAAACTTGCTAAGTTCACAGAGTAATAACAGAACCCCAGCAAGCTAAACGACTGACTCCAGTCTTACTGCTAGGTCTGGATTGGCAGAGTGTAATACCAAATCCCCAGGCCTATTTGCAGTAAGCAACAAACAAATACAAAGCTACACAGTACTGGCTAACTTTCATGAACTGACTAACCAACAGAGATTCAGCAGCATCTGCTTACCCTGAAAAGAGGCCTTATAAAGCAGGTGCTGTCCACGCCCCACTCAGACCTCACAGACTGTGAGCACAAAAACCAGCACCGGATCCCCTGCCGTGCACAGAGCCTATAACCACTGCACAGCAAAAGACCCGAACCGGAGTATCAGCTGCGCTCAGGTTACTCCACTAGCACTTGTCTCCCGGTTGCCATGACGACGTGGCAGCACAGGGCAGGAGACCCTAACACAAAGCAATTACACCTCTTGGATATTTGAAGGGTGTTACACCCAATTGATAGAGAGTTCACTTGTCTCTTGGCGGCACAAGGCACTGTTTCCCGTATTGACTATATTTTAGCATCACAATCCCCTTTGCCCTATATACCCAAAGTTGAAATTGAACCAATCTCCCTTTTGGACCATTCTGTGGTCTGACTGGAATTGTGTATAGCAGGAGAAAAAAGCTAAGTCATATCTTGGCATTGCCCCTCTACTGTAGTCAGTTCCCCAACACTTAGACAATCTATCAATACTGCTTGGGAGGATTTTCACCACCATAATGCTGCTTTTTGTACGGACGACCCATTGCTCTATTGGCAATCCTCCAAAGCTACTACTTGAGGCCATATTATATCGCTCACTGCGTCTTCTAAGAAGAAATTTCTTGAAGAATATATACAGGCCCAGAGTAAGTTATTGGATGCTTTTCATCTCTATAAGGCAGCTCCCACTCTTACTAATATTATTATTATCCTTTATTTATATGGTGCCACAAGGGTTCTGCAGCGCCCAATTACAGAGTACATATGCACATAATCAAAAGAGGGAAAAAAGTGACTTACAGTTGAAGACAATATAGGACAAATACAAGGTAACTAAGCATAACTACACCAGTAAACGACATAGAGATAAGTTTCAAGGTGGCCAAAAAACTGCAGGATTTGGGCAGTTGAGGATTATTAATGTAACAAAAGGATAAGCACATGAGGGAAGAGGGCCCTACTCATGAGATCTTACATCCTAAAGGGGAGGGGCAGACAGACAGGGGTGACACAGATTGGGTAGACCGAGCACAGGACAGAGGGTTAGGATGAGATTTGGCTGGGTTTGGTAAAGAAGTGGGTCTTAAGAGCCCGTTTGAAGTTCTGTAGAGAGGTGGAGAGTCTGAGGGGGAGAGATAAAGAATTCCAGAGAAAGGGAGCAGCATGTAAAAAATGTTGGAGATAGGAGTGGGAGGAAGTAATCAGAAGAGAGGAGAGTTGGCGTGCATTAGCAGAGCGAAGAGGACGGGTGGGAGAGTAAAGGGAGATAAGGTCAGATATGTAAATGGGAGAGGAGTGGGTGAGTGCTTTGTATGTGAGTGTGAGAAGTTTGAATTGGATTCTGAAAGGGAAGGGAAGCCATTGAAGGGCTTGTAGGAGAGAGGAGGTGGATTTAGTGCGTTTGGTGTGGAAGATGAGCCGGGCTTCAGCATTGAGGATAGATTGGAGTGGAGAGAGGTAATTGTTAGGGAGGCCAGTTAGGAGGAGATTACAGTAATCCAGTCTTGAAATAATCAGTGAGTGAATAATGGTTTCAGTGGCATCCTGGGTGAGAAAAGGTCTGATCCTGGAAATGTTTAGCAGATGAAAATGACAGGTTTGTGGGAGGTGCTGAATGTGTTGTTTGAAAGAGAGGGAGGAGTCAAGGATTACGCCAAGACAGTGTACTTGCGGGCTAGAGGAGATAGTCGTGCCATCAATGGATAATGAGATTGTGGGAGGTGAGGTTGTGTGGGAGGGAAGATGATCAGCTCAGTCTTAGACATGTTGAGTTTAAGAAAGTGCTGGGACATCCAGGAAGAGATATCAGAAAGACAGTTGGAGGTATGAGTGAGGAGAGACGTGGAGAAATCAGGGGAGGAAAGGTAGATTTGAGTGTCATCAGCATAGAGGTGATATTGGAAGTTAAAAGAAATAATGAGTCCACCTAAAGAGGACATATAGAGAGAGAAAAGGAGAGGACCAAGAACAGAGCCTTGGGGGACACCAACAGTTAGTGGAAGTGTGGGGGAGGTAGCGTCATTAGAGGAGACAGAGAAGAAACAAACAGAGAGGTAGGAGGACATCCAGGAGAGGGCAGTATCATGCAGACCAAGAGAGTGAAGGATTTGCAGAAGGAAAGGGTGGTCCACAGTGTCAAAAGCAGCAGAGAGGTCAAGAAGAATAAGCAGAGTAGTGGCCCTGAGATTTGGCTGCATGGAGGTCATTGCTGACTTTTTTGAGGGAAGTTTCAGTGGAGTAGAGAGAATGGAAACCAGACTGGAATGGGTCAAGCAGTGAGTGAGAGGAAAGAAAGGCAGTGAGGTGATTTTAGACATTACACTCAAGAAGTTTGGTGGCAAAAAATAAGGAGAGAGATGGGTCGATAGTTGGAGAGAGTGTTTGGATCAAGGGTAGGTTTTTTTTAAGAATAGGGGAGACAAGAGCATGCTTGAAGGCAGAGGGGACAGTGCCTGATGAGTGGGAGAGATTGAGAACGTGGGCAATATGGGAACAACAGAAGGAGAGAGATAGCTATATTATGGATTGGTTCAGGGAGAGTAGTGTTTTTACAATGTACGATCTAGATTTCGCCTTATTTTATCCCTACGTGCCGAGTGCGCTGGTACACACCTCTAAATCCCATATTCCAGCAAACCTTTACCACCATACTTTTCTCAAAGATAACTATGATACGTGGTGGGCAGTAAATAAATCCTTCCATCGAGACCCGATCTATTCGGCCTGGTTACCCCTGTGGGGCAACCCTCTGTTCACACCTAGCTTAGAGAATTATTTTCTATATAGCATTCAACACAAAGATCTCAGAAAAGTGACACAATTATTTGACCCGGGAGGTGTGATACTGTCTTTTCAGATTTTGAAGGACACTTATGATCTTTCCCATCAATACTTCTTCACCTATTGTACCTGCAGATCAGACATTATGCTAACTTTTCAAGCCAGCATGCATGCAGACTGATGAAACCCTCTCCCAGGCAAGATGCAATGAGTTTGCGAACTTCTTTGCAGATAAAATATCCACCATCCGGACTGGAATCTCCACAGTGCCATCAAAGGAGTACCAAACTACAAAGCCTTCCAATATAAGTCACCTGCCTTCATGGACCAGCTTTAACCCAGTGGATGTAAAGGACATTGCTGAAATTGCTCGGATTTTGCTTCCAACCACCTGTGATCTGGACCCTGCCTCAACCAAACTTCTAATAGGTTGTATGGATATAATTGGTCCTGTCTTTGCAAAATTGTTCAATGCTCTTTGCAGACATGTATTTTTCCTGGACCCCTAAAGGAATCAATTGTTTGACCTCTTCTTAAAAAACCTAATTTAGATCCCGACTGCATGACTAACTACAGACCTGTATCAAACCTTCCTTTTCTAGGAAAGGTTATTGAGAAAGGGGTTGCAAATCAACTGGAAACCCGCCTGACCGCCCATGATATCTATGATCCATTCCAATAAGGATTCAGGAGAAGACATAGCACTGAAACATCCCTGGTGTGTGTGATAAATGATTTTCTGATGGCAAGAGACAGAGGTGACTGTTCAATATTAATCCTTTTGGATCTCTCTGCATGGCTGTAGTATGGTATGCCGGCAGCCGGGCAGCATACCGGCGCCGGGAGCCCGACCACCGGCATACCGACAGTGTAACGAACGCAAATGAGCCCCTCGCTGCGCTCGCCACGCTACGGGCATGGTGGCGTTTATTCTCCCTCCAGGGGGTCGTGGACCCCCACGAGGGAGAATAGCTGTCGGTATGCCGGGTGTTCGGATCCCGGCGCCGGTATACTGTGCGCCGGGATCCCGACATTTGGCATACTGAAGACCACCCCTCTGCAGCATTTGATACCATGGACCATGAGCTTCTGATTGAGCGACTGATACATTTTTGTGGACTGGATGGCACAGTCCTAAACTGGTTCAAATAATTTCTCACAGGCGGGTCCCAGAGAGTATTATCTGGATTATACTCATCACCATTAGTGCCATTGCCATGTGGTGTCTCACAAGGTTCCATACTATCCCCCATGCTTTTTGCAGTATACATGTTCCCATTGAGTGAAATAATCAGGCGCCATGGGCTAGTCTACCACTGCTATGCAGATGATACACAACTGTACTTGTCCTTTGCTCCAGGCACTGATAACCCAATAGCAACCCTAAATGGCTGTCTAGCTGAACTACAGGAGTGGATGAGTGCCAGTTGGCTGTGACTGAACCCAAATAAAACAGAGGCCCTTATGATAGGACTGCAACATCAAAGGACAAGACTGCAGCATAGCCAACCAACTGAACTTACACTCAGGGATTCAGAATTATAAACCACTGACTGTGTGCGGAATCTTGGCGTTGTCCTGAATGTAAACATCAGATATCAGCCACAATCAAATACTCATTCTTTCACCTGAGGAACATAGCCAGAATCAAGCACTTAATTCCCTCAAATTATCTACCAAAAGTCATCCATGCATTTGTATCATCTCGATTAGACTACTGTAATGCCCTCTACCTTGGTCTCCCAGCAAAAGAATTGCACTGCTTACAGCTGGTGCAAAACACAGCTGCCAAGCTGATAACCAACCAGAGCCAGAAGTCAGAAGACGCGTAAGTATCATTACCGGAGATCTGCAAAAGGGACCTCTGGTCATTGTGACGGCTCAAGGTACCACGCAGCGAGCGGGAACGCTGCGCGGACATGCTATCCATACACAGCGCACAGCAGGGTGCAGGGAGCAGGGGGGGGGGGGGGGGGCACCCTGGGCAGAATGAAAACCTACTCTGACTGGCAAAAAGGTAGCATATTGGGCCGTGGCACAATCATACACCCCCTCCAGAATAAATATTTTAGCCATATATTCTGAGGGCAACCGTGCCATTACCGGGGGCGGGGCTTCCTCCTCAGTCAGCCAGCACACTGCTCAGTGCCATCTACTCCAAGCAAGCTGCAGGGGAAGAAACGCTGGTCCTCCTCCACTTCTGAACCAAGTATCAGGGTGCAAAAAGGGGGGATCACAGTGTAAATTGGTGCTGTATTGTTAATTTGGCATTATAAAAGCGCTACAGGTCTCTGTGGACATTTTATGTTACACAGGGAGTTTAGTCATTAGCACTGATTTGTGAACTGGCAAATCCCTTCTGTGTCCTTCTGACAGATTTTACTGTGGGTCTGTCCCCTGTAAGCCCCGGAGTGTCTGTGGTGTGTTTGTGCACGTGTGTGACATGTCTGAGGCAGGGAGCTCTTCCCCTGAGGGAGCCATTTTAGGGACACAGAGTTGTAATGTGGTGGCACTGCCGGCACACCACGAGCCTGAATGGGTGAAAAAATTACGTGATAGTGTGAATCATATCAGTAAGAGATTGGATAAGTCTGAGTCTCATGGAGAAACTTGGAGAAAATCCGTGGAAGATGCAGTTTTTAATAGTTCTGCCTTTTCATCCACAGGGGACCGCTCTGGGTCACATAAAAGGTAATTTGCACAAGTAGTACAAACTGATACCAACATGGACTCTGATTCCTGTGTTGACACTAGTGATTCCAGGGGAATAGATCCAAAATTAGCGAAAAACATTCAGTACATGATTGTTGCTATAAAGGAGGTCTTAGAAGTTATGGAGCCTCCTCCTTTACCTCAGGAGAAGGCTTACTTTTATAAAGAAAAGAAAATGAATGTAACTTTTCCTCCATCTCATGAGCTGAACTCTCTCTTTGAGGGAGTCTGGGTAAACCCTGAAAGGAAATTTCAGATTCCCAAAAGAATTCAGGTAGCTTATCCTTTCCCGGCAGAGGACAGGAAAAGGTGGCAGTCACCCCCCGTTTTAGACAGTGCCCTATCACGATTAACAAAAAAGGTGATTCTCCCTGCGCCTGGGACGGCTTCCCTAAATGAGCCGGCAGACCGCAAGTTAGTTTATGTTAAAATCTATTTATGTGGCCAATGGGAGACTGCTCAGGCCTACCATTGCCTGTGCGTGGGTGAGTAGTGCTATTGAAAAGTGGTCAGAAAACTTGTCATCAGAGATTGACACAATAGAGACGAGATTCTCCTAAAGTTGGGTCATATCAAAGACGCTGCTGCGTATATGCTAGAAGCCATGAAAGATATTGGGCTCTTGGGATCAAAAGCCGCTACCATGGCTGTTTCAGCAAGGAGAGCGTTGTGGATTCGCCAATGGAATGCTGATGCAGATTCCAAAAGGAATATGAAGGCTCTCCCGTATAAAGGTGAGGCCTTGTTTGGAGATGGGCTGGATGCTTTAGTTTCTGCGGCTACCACAGGTAAGTCGACATTCTTGCCTTATGCTCCTGCGCTGGCGAAAAAGACATCACTCTCAGATGCAGTCCTTTCGGACCAATATATACAAAGAGGGAAAAGGTTCCCCTTTCTTTGCAGGTAGAGGAAGGGGAAAAGGAACAAAGTCTGCAGTGTCTCCAGGATCACAAGAGCCGAAATCAACGCCTGCTTCTGCCAAATCTTCAGCATGACGCTGGGGCTCCCTTGCGGGAGTCCGCTCAGGTGGTGGCACGTCTGAAACTTTTCAGTCAGTTCTGGGTTCAATCTGGCCTGGACCCGTGGATCTTACAAATTGTGTCTCACGGGTACAAACTGGAGTTTCAAGACGTTCCCCCATGCAGATTTTACAAATTGGCCTTACCAGCTTCTCTCCCAGACAGGGAAGGGGCAGACTAGATGGGCCAAGTGGTTCTTATCTGCCGACAAATTCTATGGAAGTAGTGGCAGCAGCAATACAAAAATTATGTCAGTATCAAGTCATTGTCCTGGTTCCCTTGTCACAATAAGGGGAAGGGTTTTATTCAAGCCTCTTTGTAGTTCCGAAGCCGGACGGCTCGGTCAGACCAATTCTAAACCTGAAATCTCTGAATCTCTACCTGCAAAGGTTCAAGTTCAAGATGGAATCTCTGAGGGCAGTGATTTCCAGTCTGCAGGAAGGGGATTTCATGGTGTCAGTGGACATAAAGTATGCCTACTTACATGTTCCCATTTATCCTCCACATCAAGTTTATCTGAGATTCGCGATACATTACCAATTTCAGACGTTGCAGTTTGGACTCTCCACGGCACCGAGGGTGTTCACCAAGGTGATGGCGGAGATGATGGTACTCCTTGTACAGAAAGGAGTCAGTTTAATTCCTTACCTGGACGATCTCATGATAAAAGCGAGGTCCAGGGAAAAGTTGGTGCAGAACATTGCACTCTCCCTGACAGTACTTCAACAAGAATTATAAAAACCAAACAATTCCTGGCGCTGTGATTCCACAGATGTGGAAGCTGCTCTTTCAGGGGCAATTGGTTATTTGTCCCTAAAATCAAAACTAAAAAATGCAAACGAAAGAGCGCTATTCACATCCAAAGTGGATTTTATTTTACAATACCAAAATATAGCAAATTTACATGCCGGCCGGCAATGCATATACATATATTAAAAATGACAATGTGGCTACATAAAATACTAAAAAACAAATAAATGACTGATTATATTCAAAGCAATCCTTTACACATGCATGTTTAAGAATGGCCGTCCCACTGATTAATTTAAATCTCCTTATTCCTCAGATATCCAGAATTATGTTATGCTTCCAATCAGCCGGATATTCTGTGGATGCCTTATGTCCAACAATGAAGCAATTATATTCACATGCGCTGCTCACTCTCTCCCCAGCCTCATGCTAGAATGTGCTAATGTCCATGTATCCGTTTGAACTGATTAATGTAGCATGTATTAATCATATATAAAGTGCATCCTTGTTCACAGCTGATTCATGATTTAAAGTGATTAGTGCAGAGGTATTTCTTGTGACCAAAAAGTGGGTATACCATGCATATACTTAGGTTTGTTCACAATGCAGGTATAATTCCTCCTGGCTAATTAACCGTGATTAGCTTTATATATGGTAGATACAACCTTGCGCTTTGTCCACGGAAAACGTGCTTTGCCCTCCCGGCCGGTGCTCGTATTCTCGGCCTTATCTGGAGTCCGTGGGCAGATGAATCATCCAGCGCTCCCCTCCTCAAGGGTGGAATACAGCCGGCCGGCTGATAACTTTTCCGTCTGCTGCAGTCTGTAATTTACAACGGCGGTACTGACAGACGCGTTTCCCCGCCTACTACCAAGCATCGGCGGCTTCCTCAGTGTCATAAATTCTCCTCCCCATTTACTCCTTTTAAGCATACAATTAGCCAATGGGTGCATGTGTAATCCAATGCGTCTCAAGCCTCAGTTTCATTCATCCATATGCTTCTACGGCTGCATTGATCACATTACTCTTATTAACCAACTACAATGTTATTTAAAAATATCTACAGCATATATTTGTCTATTTCTAAAATCACCAAACTTATATAACGAGGGACACACACATATACAATCCCTCAATCTCATAAATTACTCAGAACCCATATCACTGATCACCTGCGATATTTCAGCGTTTTCACACTGAATTAATTCTCTACAGAGTATTATATATTTTGTTGCAATTATCATCCTTATATACACAGACAAACAAACAAATGAAATATCTCTAAAAGCCGTAAAACCCAAGATCATACAATTTATATTTTATACTTAACACAAATTCTATCCGACTATACGGCATCCTTTCATGTTCAACAAAATAAACTACACCATATGTACATCATTTATTTCCTGCTATTTGCATACTGCATTATGACATAGATGAGTTGTACTCCTTTATTTCTGTATGCTGATTAGTCATCATATCTTCCTATTTCTATTACAACATATAGCCCTAAACTCGTGATATATACTTGCTCAAGCTTATTCTCCCTCTAAATTCAATTTGTTCCCCATAATTATAATCTACCAAACAATGTGAGAACCCTTTGTCATATTTAATCCTACTAAACATCAAAGGATTTGCGGCACCCTTAGCTGATCCCTACTGTGCACCAAATATTCCCCATGTTTATAATGTACTAAACATTATGGAAGCCCTTTTTGCATGTTTTATACCTTAAATATGGCCATTTCCCCCAACCTAATACCCTACCAACCGGTGTGAGGAACCCTTATCTATACCCCATTCAGTTCCACCATGTCATTCAAACCCAAAGGAACCATTGTATCTAATAGGAAAGTCCAATATGCTTCACGTCTACGGAGTCGATTAAATCGATCTCCCCCTCTATTAGTAATTTTGATATGTTCGATGCCAATCATGGTTATATTTTCCCATCTTGAATTTTGACATTGTATCACATGGTCCGATAATGGGTGTTTAGCTCCCCTAATTATATTCCGCCTATGTTCCATATATCTCACATGTAACGATCTTGTAGTGCGCCCCACATATTGTTTCCCACACTGGCAGGTAATAAGATATATGACATAGGTGGAACCACAATTGATAAATTCTTTAATAGGATGGGTCACCCCTGTTGTGAATGATTTAAAATTCGTACTTTTCCTGGGTACAGTCTTACATGACTGGCAGGTACTCTTTCCACACTTATGGTATCCAATTGGTTTCATAGGGAGCCAAGTTTTTTGTGTGCTACAGAGGAATTTCTTTTCCTTGACAAAATGACTTGGCACTAATTTTTTTCGTAAATTGTCCGCCTTCCTAAAAATCATGTCACCTTTTGGATTGATAAATGGTTTTAATACCTCATCCAAAAGTAATAATGAAGTATTTTTCTTAATCACCTGGCTAATTTTATATGCACAATTGTTATATTGTGTAGTAAATGATGTGTTCCTATCCTTCTTATCATTACTGGGTATATTTTTATTTTTATTTTTAGGAATAAGTAATTGTTCTCTCTCAATTGCCCCTACTTCCAGAAATGCTCTATCTAACAAATCCTGGGGATAACCCTGTTCCAAAAATGATTCCATAAGTATTTTAGCTTGCACCTCATATGTAGTTATAGAGGTGCAATTACGTCTTAGTCTTACGAATTGACCCCTGGGGATATTGTCCTTCCAACACTGCTTATGAAAACTTCTATAATTCAAATACCTATTCTGGTCTACTTCCTTGATATATGTTTTTGTAACCAATTTCTCTTGTTCCACAGATAACTCTATATCTAAAAAATTAATCTTTGTATTACTGTAATTGGACGTGAATTTCAAACCATATTTATTATTGTTTAAACTACTCGTGAAAAGGTGAAGTGATTCTAACGTGCCCCCCCAAATAATAAACAAATCATCTATATACCGACCATAGTAAACCAGATCCGCCCCGAGTCCGCCCCCCCACACATGCTCCTCCTCAAACATGCCCATGTATAGGTTCGCGAAACTCGGAGCGAATCTGGCACCCATGGCCGCACCACGTGTCTGTAAATAATAATGTGTATCAAATCTGAAATAATTATGTGTTAAAATGAATTCAATGGCTTTTATAACAAAGACACGTAGAGAGTCCGAAAGCTCACCCTGCTTCAAATAATAATAAACTGCCAATATCCCCTTATCGTGCGGTATATTTGAGTACAGTGCCTCCACATCACAGGTTATTAGGTAATATTATTTTTTCCAAACAATTTGATCTATAATGTTTAAAAATGGCTGTGTATCCTTTATGTGTGATTTCAGACCCTCCACGTGTCCCTGTAAAAAGTGATCAACAAAAAACGACAAATTATTAGAAAGTGACCCCACCCCCGAAATAATAGGTCGACCTGGTGGATGGATGAGTGTCTTGTGTATTTTGGGTTAAACATAAAAAGTGGGTATAATGGGATGTGTACAAACTAAAAAACAATATATCTCCTTTGATATAGAACCATCTTCTTGTGCTAAATCCAATAATTCAATTAACTGTTTTTGAAACAGGGCAGTGGGGTTAGAGTCCAACCTCCGATAAAGCTTAATATCCTGTAGTTGCCTATAACATTCTGAAACATAGTCCTCAGTATTTAGGACTACTACCCCACCGCCCTTATCTGCTGATTTTATTACAATCGATGTATCACCCTGCAATATTTTAAGGGCCTTACGTTCCCCAGGGGTCAAATTGTCCCAGTATTTGGCATCCTCAGATTTCTCACAAATATCCCTAAAACTAGCCAGTATAGATTTATAGAAGCTATCAACATATGGCCCTTTGTATGCCAGAGGATAAAAATCAGTTTTCCTTTTTAAAGGATTGGTTTTTGCATCATAGATAGGAATCCCTTTCTCTGTATTTAATCCATCTGTAGCTCCCTCCTGTTCCAGGCATTCAAGCATCCCAATCGCACTGATATCACCCTCATCCAATATGATGGGTACCTCGTCACTTACTTCTCAGCGCTTTAAGTGCAAAATATCTTTTCCTACTCAGTGTACGAATATATATCGATTGAGATCCACGAACAACTGAAAAAGGTTAGGTTTAGCCACAGGGGCATAATTCTGTCCCTTTTCAAGCAATTTTTTCTCTTCCTCCATTAATATTTTCTTGGATAGATTAAAAATACCTTTACCTGTAGTGCCATGATTTCTTTTCTGCGTGGGGTTTTTATTCTGTTTCCATCTCCCTCCTCCCCTACATCCTCTACTTCTCTGTTTCTTCCTCTCTTCATTTGATATTTGGTGGTGTGCCACAAGTTTGTCCCTCTGCGCTGAGGGACAAACTTGTGGCACACCACCAATTACCAAATGAAAATATTAACGGAGGAAGAGAAAAAATTGCTTGAAAAGGGACTGAATTATGCCCCTGTGGCTAAACCTAACCTTTTTCAGTTGTTCGTGGATCTCAATCGATATATTCGTACACTGAGTAGGAAAAGATATTTCGCACTTAAAGCGCTGAGAAGTAATCAAAGTGACGAGGTACCCATCATATTGGATGAGGGTGATATCAGTGCAATTGGGATGCTTGAATGCCTGGAACAGGAGGGAGCTACAGATGGATTAAATACAGAGAAAGGGATTCCTATCTATGATGCAAAAACCAATCCTTTTAAAAGGAAAACTGATTTTTATCCTTTGGCATACAAAGGGCCATATGTTGATAGCTTCTATAAATCTACACTGGCTAGTTTTAGGGATATTTGTGAGAAATCTGAGGATGCCAAATACTGGGACAATTTGACCCCTGGGGAACGTAAGGCCCTTAAAATATTGCAGGGTGATACATCGATTGTAATAAAATCAGCAGATAAGGGCGGTGGGGTAGTAGTCCTAAATACTGAGGACTATGTTTCAGAATGTTATAGGCAACTACAGGATATTAAGTTTTATCGGAGGTTGGACTCTAACCCCACCGCCCTGTTTCAAAAACAGTTAATTGAATTATTGGATTTAGCACAAGAAGATGGTTCTATATCAAAGGAGATATATCGTTTTTTAGTTTGTACACATCCCATTATACCCACTTTTTATGTTTTACCCAAAATACACAAGACACTCATGCATCCACCAGGTCAACCTATTATTTCGGGGGTGGGGTCACTTTCTAATAATTTGTCATTTTTTGTTAATCACTTTTTACAGGGACACGTGGAGGGTCTGAAATCACACATAAAGGATACACAGCAATTTTTAAACATTATAGATCAAATTGTTTGGAAAAAATAATATTACCTAATAACCTGTGATGTGGAGGCACTGTACTCAAATATACCGCACGATAAGGCGATATTGGCAGTTGATTATTATTTGAAGCAGGGTGAGCTTTCGGACTCTCTACGTGTCTTTGTTATAAAAGCCATTGAATTCATTTTAACACATAATTATTTCACATTTGATACACATTATTATTTACAGACACGTGGTGCGGCCATGGGAGCCAGATTCGCTCCGAGTTTCGCGAACCTATACATGGGCATGTTTGAGGAGGAGCATGTGTGGCGGGGCGGACTCGGGGCGGATCTGGTTTACTATGGTTGGTATATAGATGATTTGTTAATTATTTGGGGGGGCACGTTAGAATCACTTCACCTTTTCACGAGTAGTTTAAACAATAATAAATATAGTTTGAAATTCACGTCCAATTACAGTAATACAAAGATTAATTTTTTAGATATAGAGTTATCTGTGGAACAAGATAAATTGGTTACAAAAACATATATCAAGGAAGTAGACCAGAATAGGTATTTGAATTCTAGAAGTTCTCATAAGCAGTGTTGGAAGGACAATATCCACAGGGGTCAATTCGTAAGACTAAGACGTAATTGCACCTCTATAACTACATATGAGGTGCAAGCTAAAATACTTATGGAATCATTTTTGGAACAGGGTTATCCCCAGGATTTGTTAGATAGAGCATTTCTGAAAGTAGGGGCAATTGAGAAAGAACAATTACTTATTCCTAAAAATAAAAATAAAAATATACACAGTAATGATAAGAAGGATAGTGTTAGGGTCTCCTGCCCTGTGCTGCCACGTCGTCATGGCAACCGGGAGACAAGTGCTAGCGGAGTAACCTGAGTGCTGCTGATACTCCGGTTCGGGTCTTTTGCTGTGCAGTGGTTACAGGCTCTGTGCACGGCAGGGGATCCGGTGCTGGTTTTTGTGCTCACAGTCTGTGAGGTCTGAGTGGGGCGTGGACAGCACCTGCTTTATAAGGCCTTTTCTCAGGTTAAGCAGATGCTGCTGAATCTTTGTTGGTTAGTCAGTTCCTGAAAGTTAGCCAGTACTGTGTAGCTTTGTATTTGTTGTTGCTTACTGCAAATAGGCCTGGGGATTTGGTACTACACTCTGCCAATCCAGACCTAGCAGTAAGACTGGAGTCAGTCATTTAACCTGCTTTGGTTCTTTTGCTACTCTGTGAACTTAGCAGGTTTGCGGCTGTATTCTCAGACTGCCTGCCTAAATCCTGTCTCACTGTGCAAGGTGTTCAGGTATTCAGTTTAGTGGCAGTAAGCTGAACCTGTGCACTGCAAGTGAGGATTAGGATTGTGGAGACTCTCCTTGTGTCTATCATTCCATCTCTGACCAAGGAGTTTACTGCCACACCCGTTGGTAACCCTTTAGGGTTTTGCTGTTGCCCTTAGCAACAGCATTTTGTGTTCTCTACGTTTTAAAACACAACATCTTGCTTTTTTTATCTGAGCATTCCTAATAATAGGGAGACACCCAGTTTCTTAGCCTCTGGGCTTCTCTGTTCACTTTGTGTTTATTTTGTTACCCTATCACCTTCTGTGTACGTAATGTCATATTCCCCAGTCTGTCTGTGAGTTCATTTGTTTTGCATCCCTATCCGTTCAGACACCAGTACATTCCTGCAGGCACTGGTGTGCATAACAGTTCAGACACCAGTACATTCCTGCAGGCACTGGTGTGCATAACAGTTCAGACACCAGTACATTCCTGCAGGCACTGGTGTGCATAACAGATAGGAACACAGCATTTACTACACAATATAACAGTTGTGCATATAAAATTAGCCTGGTTATTAAGAAAAATACTTCATTATTACTTTTGGATGAGGTATTAAAACCATTTATCAATCCAAAAGGTGACATGATTTTTAGGAAGGCGGACAATTTACGAAAAAAATTAGTGCCAAGTCATTTTGTCAAAGAAAAGAAATTCCTCTGTAGCACACAAAAAACTTGGCTCCCTATGAAACCAATTGGATACCATAAGTGTGGAAAGAGTACCTGCCAGTCATGTAAGACTGTACCCAGGAAAAGTACGAATTTTAAATCATTCACAACAGGGGTGACCCATCCTATTAAAGAATTTATCAATTGTGGTTCCACCTATGTCATATATCTTATTACCTGCCAGTTTGGGAAACAATATGTGGGGCGCACTACAAGATCGTTACATGTGAGATATATGGAACATAGGCGGAATATAATTAGGGGAGCTAAACACCCATTATCGGACCATGTGATACAATGTCAAAATTCAAGATGGGAAAATATAACCATGATTGGCATCGAACATATCAAAATTACTAATAGAGGGGGAGATCGATTTAATCGACTCCGTAGACGTGAAGCATATTGGATTTTCCTATTAGATACAATGGTTCCTTTGGGTTTGAATGACATGGTGGAACTGAATGGGGTATAGATAAGGGTTCCTCACACCGGTTGGTAGGGTATTAGGTTGGGGGAAATGGCCATATTTAAGGTATAAAACATGCAAAAAGGGCTTCCATAATGTTTAGTACATTATAAACATGGGGAATATTTGGTGCACAGTAGGGATCAGCTAAGGGTGCCACAAATCCTTTGATTTTTTTTTTTTAATGTATTTATTAAAGATTTTACACATACAGGAAAGAAAGAAAAACAATATACAATAAGACAATAGTTCCAAATATCACAACATAGTCAGTACTATATATCAACATAATCTCACTGAGAGAAAACAAATTGAAGTGATACAGGGATATCAATATAAGCATAAAAACTAAAAAGGACAAAAGACAAAGACAAGGGAGGGGGGTAAGGGAAGAAGGGAATAGGAAGGAAAATATACATGATTCATCATATACTTTGGCACAGTATCTAAATTTCAAGACAAAAAGGCATAAAATACATGACTCTCAGAATACACCCAATACAAAGCTCACGTAGTATAAGATACCTTATGCTCCTCGAAGTTAAAATTTTCAAAAGATTTATATATATGCAATCGGGTCTCTTTGTCCAAAGTACTAATAAATGGAGCCCATTTACAGTAAAACCTTTGAGCCCCCAAGAGTAAATCGACATCTGCATATTTCCGCTCATAATATAGTATCTGAAGTAATTTTTGTTTGACTTCCATAAGACTAGGTACCGATTTCTTGATCCAATGACACAAAATAAATTTTTTGCATACCGCTAGAATTGTTATCAACAATTGAAGAGTATGTTGTTTTTTTCCCTGCTAAAGTCCAGTTTTTAAAATTGAACCCCAAACAAGCCAAAGGATCGGGTTGTAAAGCGAGACCAAATATTGTATTAATAAAATTCAGTATCTTGCACCAAAATTTACGTAACTTAAAGCAATCCCAAATACAGTGGTAAAAATCAGCAACTACAGTTCCGCACTTTATGCAATGTCCCAACTCATCTTTAACCATATACCGTCTTTGATATGGAGTTATATATGCTCTATGTAATGTCCGGATATAAACTTCTTGTAAATATGCTGACTGTAACACCTTAAGTGAATAAGAGTATAGTTCAGTTAAATCATGAATCTCAGCTAGCGATGGAATATCCTGAGTCCATTTCTGTAACAACGTCTGCCATTGTACATGCTCCACAGAACTGATTATAATATTATATGAATATTTCACTCTGTAATCCTTCTCAAGAAGAAAGTATAACAATGTATCAATAGATTTAATCTGAGCCACAGTAAGCTTTTGGGTTTTAGTAGGGGGTTTAGGTGCATTAATAGAAATTAAGAAATGCCACATTTGAAAATACATAAACCTCTGTGAACTTGGTAGAGAAAATTTACGGCATAGTTCCTGGAAGGTATACATGGAGCCACCTGGATCAAAAACCTTACACGATAAATCCAACCCCTTTGCCCTCCAAACATCAAACAATGAGTTCGAAAGCGATGGAGGAAATGATGGATTCCCCCATAAAGGAATAAAAGGGGTAACATAGGGATTGGATTTACAGCGCTTATTCAACCCAAGCCAAGCCTTACATGTATCTGCAAGCAAATATGATTCCGAAAATTTAGTGGGATAGAAAGCCATTTAGTTTGTAAAAGTGCACTTGGGGAATAAGGGGAAAAAACTGCTAAATCCAAAGATAAATCTATGTATTGGTTTTTATTAAGTAACCAAGCACTTATATAACGGAAAAAAACAGCTTGAAAGTATGCTTCCAAGTCAGGATATCCCAGACCACCTTCATTTTTAGGAGTAATTAATTTAACTCTCGATATTCTCGGGCGCTTGTTTTGCCAAATAAATTTAGAAAATAATGCATCCAATCTCTTAATATCCGATTTAAGTATAGCAACCGGTAATTGTTGCATACAATAAAATATTTTCGGAAAGACAATAGACCGAATTATAGCTAAACGTCCCAATAGAGAGAGAGGTAGATCCCTCCATGACTCAAGTTTTGTAGCAATTTTAGTGATTGTAGTGGAAAAATTTGTCGAATATAATTGGGATAAATCCGAACATATATGAACCCCCAAATACTTAAACCTCGATGGAGCCATAGAAAATGGCATTTGTGTAGATCTCAAAAAGTCCGGATTAGAGTTTCCCAGCAGTAAAACCTCTGACTTGAATCTATTAATTTTATATCCGGAAACTGCCCCAAATGAGTCAAGTAGATGCAATAGAGAAGGTAAAGAGTGGTTAGGTTCAGAAAGAAATAGAAGAGTGTCATCAGCAAATAATCCAATCTTCAGCTCCTCCCCTCCAATTTTAATCCCATGAATCAAGGGAGAAGCACGTACAGCCACAGCGAGGGGCTCTATAGCAATGGCGAAAAGAAGAGGGGATAATGGACACCCTTGACGGGTCCCCCTCTCTAATGTAAAAGCAGATGATAAGAGCCCTTTACATGATATTTGTGACTGTGGGGAAGAATATAAAGTGCGTAAAATATGAATAAAATGGGAAGGAAAGCCACATTTCTCTAGAGTACGAAATAAATGGGGCCATAAGACTAAATCAAACGCTTTTTCAGCGTCTAACGTCACTATTATATGAGGGGCTGCCCGCAGAGTATGATTAGATGTTACATGAGATATAGCTGCGAGAACTCTCCGTATATTCACCACCGAATGCCGTCCTGTTATAAAGCCGGTTTGATCTTTATGTATCAAAACCGGAAGAATAGGCTTCAATCTCTCCGCTAAAATTTTTGTAAAAATTTTGTAATCAGTATTAAGGAGTGAAATTGGTCTATAAGACCCCGGAAGATTAAGATTACGTCCTTCTTTCGGTAAGACTTTAATGACGGCATCCGAGAAGTGAGCAGGGAGAATTCCCTCATCTATAATTGAGTTAAAACATGTGCCTAATGGATCAGCAATTTGGGTAGATAACAAACGAAAAAATTCATTAGAAAACCCATCAGGGCCCGGCGTTTTAAACAATTTCAACCGTTTGATAACCCCTACAACTTCCAGCGGGGTTACAGGAGCCATCAAAACAGGAAAAAGAGATACTGGGAGTTGAGGAAGTGGAAGTAGATCCCAAAAGGTATAGGAAGAAGAAGAAGAAGAAGAAGAAGAAAGAGATACAGGAGTAGAAGGGGTGGTTTCCAGATTACCAGAGACAGAGGAAGCATTTATAGTGTGAGTAGGCACAGAATAAAGCTCCTCATAAAATGACTTCATTACTTCAATTATATGAGAGTCAGAATCAGTAAATGTACCGTCTGACTTCAATAAAGGCCTAATCACTGTACGCTTCCTAGATCCATGTAGTAAATTCGTAAGGAGTCTACCATTCTTATTACCAAATTTATAATATTTCAAGTTTACATTAAAATAATATTTATCGCCACTTGTCTGTAAAAGCTCTGAAAAGTGGGTCTTAGCTGTATTATAGCGTATTTTGTTCTCCAACGAGGGGGCCTGCTTAAATAATTGAAAAGCGTTAGAAAGCTTACCTTGTAGATCCAAGTAGGAAGCATCCCGCAGCCGATTAATTCGAGAAGAGTATTCTATCAATTCACCACGCAACACAGCCTTGGCCGCCATCCAAAAATTAGAGGGATTAGATACAGCACAACCAGAATTATGCGATTGATATTTTTCCCACATATTTTCTAACAATACTTTGAAGCCTTTAGCTTTGACAAGATGTAAAGGGAATTTCCACAAAGGTTTAGTATCCACAGACTTCTTGAGATCTAACCTAATCCATACCATGCCGTGATCTGATAATGTAGGAGGCTCAATAGTTACAGTAGATATTTTAGTAAATAAAGGTTCCGCGAGTAAAACATAATCAATTCTAGAGCAGGTGTTATGAGTCATGGAGAAGCATGTGAACTCTATCTCAACGGGGTAAACTGCTCGCCAAGTATCCACTAGATTGAGAGTTTTAATAAAAAATGGGATCCCTATTATCGGAAGGGCAATCGGGGATTTCGGAGCAGGGGAACGGTCAAGAAAAGAGGGTGAAATTAAATTAATGTCACCACAAACTATTAATGAAGCAGGGTCATGAGTATGAAGCTTAGCTAATAATGAAGTAAAAAAGGGTTTCCTATATTGATTGGGGGCATACACATTACATATAGTAAAAGTGATTCCCTGTATATCCACAGTAAGCACCACAAATCTGCCGTCTGGGTCAGAGAAAACAGATAAACTTGACTGTTTAATGATTTTTTCCCTAGAATAATTACACCTCGTGATTAAGTATTATAAGCAGGGCCGGTGCAAGGATCCTCAGCTCCCTAGGCAAATCTTCGGGGACACCCCCCCCCCAATCCTAAATACACAGGGGCAGATTTATTAAGCCTGGTGAAGTGATAAAGTGGATAATGATAAAGTACCAACCAATCAGCTCCTAACTTCCACGTTACAGGCTGGGTTTGAAAAATGACAGTTAGGAGGTGATTGGCTGGTCCTTTATCACCGTCCACTTTATCACTTCACCAGGCTTAATAAATCTGCCCCACAGTCCCTTAGGTGAAAAAGTGTGGGGGCGCCATCTTATAGGTTCCACAGCCACCGCCTGATAAAGAAGCAGCACTGCAAACTATCATTTCGCACCCTCCCTTAACTCATAAAGGGACAGCGTGCTGCAAAAAAGGGTGTGTGGTCTCACAAGGAAGGGGCAGAGCAGGGAAGCTGAGGGGGAGTTAGAGGAAGGGTGAGGGCAGGGACGCTGAGGGGGAGTTAGAGGGAAGGTGAGGGCGGGGATGCTGAGGGGGGGTTAGAGGGAGGGCGAGGGTAGGGGCGAGGACAGGGAGTTAGAGGGAGGGTGAGGATAGGGACGCTGAGGGGGGTTAAAGGGAGGGTGAAGTCAGGGAGGCTGAGGGGGAGTTAGTGGGAGGGTGAGCGCAGGGACGCTGAGGGGGGTTAGAGGGAGGGTGAAGGTAGGAACACTGAGGGGGTTAGATGGAAGGTGAGGGCAGGGACGCAGAGGGGAAGACAGTGGGAGGGTGAGGATAGGGACACTAAGGGGGTTAGAGGGACGGTGAGGGTAGGGACACTAAGGGGGTTAGAGGGACGATGAGGGTAGGGACACTGAGGGGGGTTAGAGGGAGGGTGAGGGTAGGGACACTGAGGCGGGTTAGAGGGAGGGTGAGGGCAGGGACGTTGAGGGGGAGTTAGAGGGGGGGTGAGGGTAGGGATGCTAATGGGGGTTAGAGGGAGGGTGAGGATAGGGACGCTGATGGGGATTAGAGGGAGGGTGAGTGCAGGGATGCTGAGGGGGAGACAGGGTGAGGGTAGGGACACTGAGGGGGGTTAGAGGGACGGTGAGGGTAGGGACACTGAGGTGGGTTAGAGGGAGGGTGGGGGTAGGGACACTGAGGGGGTTTAGAGGGAGGGTGAGGGCAGGAACGCTGAGGGGGAGTTAGAGGGGGGGGTGAGGGTAGGGACGCTAACAGGGGTTAGAGGGAGGGTGAGGATAGGGACGCTGATGGGGATTAGAGGGAGGGTGAGTGCAGGGATGCTGAGGGGGAGACAGAGGGAGGGTGAGGGTAGGGACACTGTGGGGGGTTAGAGGGACGGTGAGGGTAGGGACACTGAGGTGGGTTAGAGGGAGGGTGGGGGTAGGGACACTGAGGGGGGTTAGAGGGAGGGTGAGGGCAGGAACGCTGAGGGGGAGTTAGAGGGGGGGTGAGGGTAGGGACGCTAACAGGGGTTAGAGGGAGGGTGAGGATAGGGACGCTGATGGGGATTAGAGGGAGGGTGAGTGCAGGGATGCTGAGGGGGAGACAGAGGGAGGGTGAGGGTAGGGACACTGTGGGGGTTAGAGGGACGGTGAGGGTAGGGACACTGAGGTGGGTTAGAGGGAGGGTGGGGGTAGGGACACTGAGGGGGTTAGAGGGAGGGTGAGGGCAGGAACGCTGAGGGGGAGTTAGAGGGGGGGTGAGGGTAGGGACGCTAACAGGGGTTAGAGGGAGGGTGAGGATAGGGACGCTGATGGGGATTAGAGGGAGGGTGAGGGCAGGGACGCTGAGGGTGGTTAGAGGGAGGGTGATGATAGGGACACTGAGGGGGATTAGAAGGAGGGTGAACTGTGAATGGGGTGAGTGCACATCTAAATCTAAGATGCGGTCGTGGCAAACGAGGCACAAATGCACCTAGATATAGCCACAACATGCTTGATTACATCTGTACCCCACTTCACCTCACCCCACCCATTACGATTTTCTATAACCCAAGTTGTTTTAAATATTCCCTTATTAAATAGCTACAAACATTTGCAATTAAAAAAAAACTTACCTTTTTTCTGCAGCAGTGTGCTTCTTCTGCCTTTTCCACTCCTGTTCTTGATGGCCCTCCTCTTTCTGCATAGGCTCCTCTTCTGCTGGACGCCATTACGCTCCACTCCTGTGAGGGGAGAGAAGAAAAAGAGGGGGGGGGGAAGGGGGGGACAGTGCTGAAGACTGCAGTGGCTTTAGAGAGAAGGGAAGAAGAGGGGGTGGTGTTGCTGCCTATCTGTCAACTAGTTTGACTTTGACAGGACAGGAGGGAGGAGAAATTAAGTAAGGAAAGGGAGGGGGGGTTTGGCCGTGCGGGGCCCTGCCTGCGTCTGTCGCAGAGAGAAGGCCTGTTCATGCTGCCAGCGCCGCTGCCTGTAATACACTGTGACAGGCAGTGACTGAGGCAGCCGGCAGCAGCAGTTAGGACAGGAGCCATAGACTAGAGGCAGGGCAGAGGGACAGAGATGGAGGAGGCGGGCCGCGGGAGCTGCTCTGCATGGTGCGGGCGCCGCTGCCTGTAATACACAGTGACAGAAGCGGCAGCGGTCAGCTACATGCAGGCGAGTGGGGGGACAGTCACTGCCCATTCAGTAAGGAGTCAGGGAGGAGGAAGCACCTCTTCACGCTGCCGGCGCCGCTGCGTGACAGGCGCTGGCTTCGGCAGCCGGCTGCAGTATAGTAGCAGAGCAGGGAGAGCTGCTTTGCGGACTGTGCTGATCTACCCGCCGGCTCGCACCTGTAAATCAGACGACACCTTCTGCTTGTCAGTGTAGGTAGGGAGCGGACTTCTCCCTGGTCATCGCAGCAGCATGGAAGGGGGGGAGCGAGCGATGCAGGAGGGGGAGGTGGGGACAGGACCCGGACATCCAACACCAGGTGAACAGGGAGCGGGCGCCTCGCATCCCTCACAGCGCACATCCTGTAACATACTGTACTGCACTCCACTCAGCACCGCCCTCCAAGTGCCGGCGCCCATAGGCAGCTGCCTAAAGCTGCCTAATGGTAGCGCCGGCCCTGATTATAAGAGGCTACAGCTAGTAAATCCCAACCCAGCATTTTTAACTTATTCGCTTCCAGAGCTTTTAAATGGGTCTCCTGTAAACATATCAAATCTATAGATAACTTATTAAGGTATACAAGTAGTCTACGTCTTTTCGCAGGTGTATGTATGCCTCTAATATTAAGTGATCCTATCCAGAGAGGCATTATCACATATAAGTCTGTAAATCATCTGATACTGTTCATATCTGTAAAGAGAGGGTAAAGGAGGGAGGAAGACACATGAGGGAAAAACAAATAAAAAATAGACAAACATATATAACCGAATAATTTGAGCAGTACTAATTTAAACCAAACTGGACTTCCAGTAGCTGACTGCTATCTGTAACACAAAGGTCGCAAAAAGCAGACCTAGTAACTTATTAAATTAATAAAAAATAAGAAATGGCACAGCTCTGCTCCTTCATTATACATTAAGTAGCTGATAGTATTTCAATAACTACGAAATATATTCTAAAGAGAGATATCAACAATACTAAGGCCTAATAACCTCTAGTGTGCCACAGAAGTGCGGTAAGAAACATAGCACCCCCTAAGCGTGAAAGACACCTCATATATACGTGTTTAAACCTAAATAATCAAGGCAGTCCCATTCTCACTCATCCACAGCATCAGCAATGTAACCTTCTTCCTTTGCAGAGGACTCTTCCTTAAGAAACGCTGCCGCATCTTCCGGAGTCGTGAACTCAGAGTACGATGTGCCAGTAAATATGCGGAGGCGTGCAGGGAAAAACATAATAAATTTCCTATTTGCTCGGACCAGGGTAGTGCAGACTTCAGAAAAAGAACGTCGCAGTCTTGAAAGTTCAACCGAGAAATCTTGATAAATACGAATGTTATGTCCTTCTCACTGAATAGGGTAAAGTTTACGAGATGCTTTCCAAATAACTTGCTTATGCAGGAAATTTAAGGTTTTGAAAACAACCACTCTTGGTTTCTGTGCAGTGGCTTTCGAAATATCTCCCACTCTGTGGACTCTTTCTATAGAAATATCCGCACATGCTGCTTCCACATGTAATAACTTAGGCAGAGTAATACGAACAAACTGATCCAAAAGATTTCCTTTAAGTGACTCAGGAAGACCTGTAACTCTTAGGTTTTTCCGTCTGGCTCTGTTTTCAAAACTGTCAAGCTTTTCTGCCAAACGTTTATTATCAATCTCCAGGGCCCGTACAGATTTTTGTAAAATATTAATATCATCCATAGTGTCACTTAAGTGCCTTTCTGCGTCAGTAACACGGCTGGATAGAGTTTGCAATTGAGACATAATATCAGAAACTGCCTTCTGTAGCAAAGGCGCCATAGTGGACTGAATTGCAAGAACCATATCCTCATAAGAGGAAGAGAGAGTACCTGAACAGCCCGTAACCAGAGAAGAGTCCAACACAGGTTCCGCTATGGGTTTCTTATATACTGGCGTCCCCGGAGAATTATCGCCGTCCGGCGCCATGTTGTGATCTCCCTGGCACTTCTCTTGTCGCGGCGGCTGAGGCGGCGGGAGCACCCCGGGAGAGGAGGACGCGGTCAGGAACTTGTCCATCGTCCCTTCTATCCTTCGTGGGGATCGGGAGCGGTGTCTGGTTTTGGCAAACAGGGTTACGGCCGTGTCGGGTGAGTTGAGGAGCGGAGCTGTCGGAAGAGGCTGCTCACTCTCCCATTGCCGGAACCGGAAGTCCAATCCTTTGATGTTTAGTAGGATTAAATATGACGAAGGGTTCTCACATTGTTTGGTAGATTATAATTATGGGGAACAAATTGAATTTAGAGGGAGAATAAGCTTGAGCAAGTATATATCACGAGTTTAGGGCTATATGTTGTAGTAGAAATAGGAAGATATGATGACTAATCAGCATACAGAAATAAAGGAGTACAACTCATCTATGTCATAATGCAGTATGCAAATAGCAGGAAATAAATGATGTACATATGGTGTAGTTTATTTTGTTGAACATGAAAGGATGCCGTATAGTCGGATAGAATTTGTGTTAAGCATAAAATATAAATTGTATTATCTTGGGTTTTACGGCTTTTAGAGATATTTCATTTGTTTGTTTGTCTGTATATATAAGGATGATAATTGCAACAAAATATATAATACTCTGTAGAGAATTAATTCAGTGTGAAAACGCTAAAATATCACAGGTGATCAGTGATATGGGTTCTGAGTAATTTATGAGATTGAGGGATTGTATATGTGTGTGTCCCTCGTTATATAAGTTTGGTGATTTTAGAAATAGACAAATATATGCTGTAGATATTTTTAAATAACATTGTAGTTGGTTAATAAGAGTAATGTGATCAATGCAGCCGTAGAAGCATATGGATGAATGAAACTGAGGCTTGAGACGCATTGGATTACACATGCACCCATTGGCTAATTGTATGCTTAAAAGGAGTAAATGGGGAGGAGCATTTATGACACTGAGGAAGCCGCCGATGCTTGGTAGTAGGTGGGGAAACGCGTCTGTCAGTACCTCCGTTGTAAATTACAGACTGCAGCAGACGGAAAAGCTATCAGCTGGCTGGCTGTATTCCACCCTTGAGGAGGGGAGCGCTGGATCATTCATCTGCCCACGGACTCCAGATAAGGCCGAGAATACAAGCACCGGCCGGGAGGGCAAAGCACGTTTTCCGTGGACAAAGTGCAAGGTTGTATCTACCATATAGAAAGCTAATCACGGTTAATTAGCCAGGAGGAATTATACCTGCATTGTGAACAAACCTAAGTATATGCATGGTATACCCACTTTTTGGTCACAAGAAATACCTCTGCACTAATCACTTTAAATCATGAATCAGCTGTGAACAAGGATGCACTTTATATATGATTAATACATGCTACATTAATCAGTTCAAACGGATACATGGACATTAGCACATTCTAGCATGAGGCTGGGGAGAGAGTGAGCAGCGCATGTGAATATGATTGCTTCATTGTTGGACATAAGGCATCCACAGAATATCCGGCTGATTGGAAGCATAACATAATTCTGGATATCTGAGGAATAAGGAGATTTAAATTAATCAGTGGGACGGCCATTCTTAAACATGCATGTGTAAAGGATTGCTTTGAATATAATCAGTCATTTATTTGTAGAAAAGGCTCTGGAAATCCAGAGAATGGTCAAACAAATCCTGAAACCAACAAGAGTGTCGATTCATCAATGCATTCGGTTGTTGGGAAAGATGGTAGCGGCCTACGAGGCCATACAGTTTGGCCGATTCCATGCCAGAGTCTTCCAGTGGGACCTGTTGGACAAGTGGTCCGGATCCCACCTACAAATGCACCAGAAGATAATCCTGTCAACCAAAGCCAGAATTTCGCTCCTGTGGTGGCTACACAGTTCTCACCTACTAGAGGGACGCAGGTTCGGGATTCAGGACTGGGTCCTAGTAACCACAGATGCAAGTCTCCAAGGCTGGGGTGCAGTCACACAGGGAGAAAGCTTTCAAGGAAGATGGTCAAGTCAGGAAACCTGTCTTCACATAAACGTTCTGGAGTTGAGAGCCATTTAAAATGGCTTTCTACAAGCGAGGCATCTTCTTCAAGATCAACCCGTACAGATCCAGTCGGACAATGTAACAGCAGTCGCGTACATAAACCGTCAGGGTGGAATAAAAAGCAGAGCGGCGATGGCAGAGGTGACAAAGATACTCCTCTGGGCAGAAAGACATGCAAGATCTCTGCCGGCATTTTTCATTCCGGTAGTGGACAACTGGGAAGCAGACTTCCTCAGCAGACACGATCTCCATCCAGGAGAATGGGGCCTCCACCAAGAAGTCTTCGCAGAGGTGTCAGGTCTTTGGGGAGTTCCTCAAGTAGACATGATGGCATCTCATCTCAACAAGTAGCTTCAGAGATATTGTTCCAGGTCAAGAGACCCTCAAGCAATAGCAGTGGATGCACTGGTGACCCAGTGGGTGTTTCGGTCGGTGTATGTCTTTCCTCCACTTTCCCTGATACCAAAAGTGCTCAAGATCATAAGAAGAACAAGGGTTCGATCCTCATTGTCCCAGACTGGCCAGGGAGGTCTTGGTATCCAGATCTTCAGGAGTTGCTCATAGAAGATCCTCGGCATCTTCCTCTTCGCGAGGACCTGCTGCAGCAGGGGCCGTGCGTGTATCAAAACTTACCGTGGCTAAGTTTTTGACGGCATGGCTGTTGAGCGCCGGATTCTAGCCCGAAAGGGTTTTCCCAAAGAAGTCATTCCCACTCTGATTCAGGCCAGGAATGGAGTAACGTCTAAACATTACCACCATATTTGGAATAAATATGTGTCTTGGTGTGAATCCAAGAAGGCTCCTACGGAAGAGTTTCAGTTAGGACGTTTTCTCCATTTTCTGCAGGCAGGTGTGGATGCGGGCCTAAGATTGGGTTCAATCAAGGTCCAGATTTCGACCGTGTCCATTTTCTTTCAGAAACAATTGGCCTCCCTTCCAGAAGTTCAGATGTACGTGAAAGGGGTTCTGTACATCCAACCTCCATTTCTGCCGCAAGTGGCACCATGGGATCTTAACGTGGTGTTGCAGTTCCTTCAATCGGATTGGTTTGAACCTCTACAGCAGATAGAGTTGAAGTTTCTCACTTGGAAAGTGGTCATGCTGTTGGCCTGTCTGAGTTAGGGGCCTTGTCTCACAAGAGTCCTTACTTGATCTTCCATGAAGATAGCGCTGAGTTAAGAACTGTTCAGCAATTTCTTCCGAAGGTGGTTTCTTCTTTCCATATAAACCAACCTATTGTGGTGCCATTGGCTACTGACACCTTCACTGCGTCAAAGTCTGTGGATGTGGTCAGAGCTTTGAAAATTTATATCGCAAGAACAGCTCGGATACGGAAAACAGAGGCTCTGTTTGTCCTGTATGCTCCCAACAAGATTGGATGTCCTGCTTCTAAGGAGACCATTGCGCGCTGGATCTGAGGTACTATTCAGCACGCTCATTCCACGGCAGGATTGCCGATACCGAACTCGGTGAATGCCCATTCTACTAGAAAGGTGGGCTCATCCTGTGCGGCTGCCCGGGGGGTCTCGGCGTTATAACTTTGCCGAGCAGCTACTTGGTCAGGGGAAAACACGTTTGTTAAGTTTTACAAGTTTGACACCTTGGCCGATGAGGACCTTAAGTTTGGTCAATCAGTGCTGCAGGGTCATCTGCACTCTCCCACCCATACTTGAGCTTTGGTATAACTCCATGTTACTGAAGTGGACCCCGGAATCCTCTAGGACGTATGAGAAAAAAGGATTTTAATACCTACCGGTAAATCCTTTTCTCCTAATCCGTAGAGGATGCTGGGCACCCGGCCCAGTGCATTCTTTACCTGCAGTTATTATTTTATTAAGTTGTTTCAGCATGGTTGCTGCAATGTTCGTGCTCGTTGGCATAAGTTTTGTTGAATGCCATGTTGTGCGGCATGGTTGAAGTGTGAGCTGGTATGAATCTCACCATTAATTTAAAAGTAAATCCTTTTATCGAAACATCCGTCTCCCTGGGCACAGTTCCTATACTGAGGTCTGGAGGAGGGGCATAGAGGGAGGAGCCAGTTCACACTCTAGAAAAGTCTTAAAGTGCTCCGTTTATAACCCATGGTACTGAAGTGGACCCCATCATCCTCTACGGACTAGGAGAAAAGGATTTACCGGTAGGTATTAATATCCTGTTTTTAAGGCTAGGAATCTTTATAGTTTGCTTATAGAATCTCAGACATTGGGTATATGGCAATCGAACACCCTAATGTGGCAGAAAGATATACCTACCTTACCATTGGAATATTTTGATAAGATTATAAGAACGGTTAGATCAACTGCATTGCAAGAGGTCCATTTCAAAATCACTTCCAGGGCTTACATTTCTCAAAAACTAAAAAAGCTTCTATGCGCCTGACAAATCTGGATTATGTTTGAAATGTTTGCACTCATCAGCTACTGTGTTTCATAATTTCTGGTTGTGTAGATATGTACAACGTTTCTGGAACAATACTTGTATTTATAAATGTATCCTTCTCCCTCAGAGTTCCCCTGTACCCTGTTCCCCTTCTGTTTGCAAATTTTGATAATTGGCAGATTCCCCAGTCACACCGCCCTTTACTCCACGTTTTAACAATTCTTGTGACAGTTGCCAAAAAGGTTATCTTAGTCATGGACCTCCAAATTTTCTTACACCCTCTCTAAGGTACATGGCTTACTAATGAAAAACTTATACTTTAATCGGTTTTCAAATTTACCAAATGCACAAGAAGGGGTCTGAAGTTTTTTTTTAGAAAATGGGGACCATTTATTGCTACTAGACCTTATTCACAGCAACTTCAAATTGTTACTATGTTCGCATGAGGACTCTCTCCCACTTCTGATGTACCCTATTACTATGCACACTGTAAATGTCATATGATTGTAGAGTTCCACTACGCTATAGCAGATTCTCGCCTACCTCGGGCCATGCATGTCTAATGCCCCGATGCTAGATGTTCTTTATTATTACTCAGTCCTCTTTACCCAATTCAATATTTCCGAGTTATCTATTCAAACAAATACTTGATGTCAGAATATCTCCCCCTCCCTCCCTATCCCCCCTCCCTCACTTCTCTTCTCTCTTCTGTTTTTGACTTGTGTTTATGTTTGATTTTGACTTGTATTATATTGGCTAGTCTGTTGTTGTAATGACTTGCCTTTCTTTAAGTGTCACACGTCACACTTGACTCAGTGTCATGGCTCACAATGTTTTATTAATGTGTGAAATTTCATGATATATGTCATCTCCCATTATTAATGACGTTTGACACTTTCACCTTCAGGAAATTCATTTCATGGTAGCGATTGATTTCTTCCATAGTACTTGCCTTTATATGTACGCATGTACACCTGCTATGTTTTTTCACAATGGGCCTAATTCAAAGTTGATCGCAGCAGCAAATTTGTTAGCAGTTGGGCAAAACCATGGTGGTCATTCCGACCCTTTTGCATGCTGCAGTTCATCACAGCAGTGCGAACGGGTTGGAACTGCGCATGTGCGGCATCCACATTGCTCAGGTGCGTCGGGGCAGCAATGCCGCATATGAAGAAAGTGGTTGCAGTGGCGATCGCAAGAAGATTGACAGGAGGAAGACGTTCCGGGGTGTCAACTCACCGTTTTCCATGGAGATCCGAACGCAGGCATGTCCAGGCATTTAGAGGGTGGATGTCTGACATCAATTCCGGGACCTTCATCGCTGGATCCATTGCACAGGGTAAGTAACTGCAGGGCTAGTCTTGTTTTACACAAAACTTTTTTAGCTTAGCAGGGCTGCAGAAGCGATCGCAGCCTTACTATGCTAAAATACACTCCCCCATAGGCGGCGTCTAAACGTTGCTACGTGCGATCAACTCTGAATGAGGGCCCATGTGCACTGCAGGGGGGGCAGATATAACGTGCAGAGTGAGTTAGATTTGGGTGGGGTGTGTTAAAACTGAAATCTAAATTGCAGTGTAAAAATAGAGCAGCCATTATTTACTCAGCACAGAAACAAAATAACCCACCCAAATCTAACTCTCTCTGCAAATGTTATACACCTGCACTGCACATGGTTTTTACCCATCTGCTAACAAATTTGCTGCCGCGATCAACTCTGAATTACCACCAATGTCATTTCCTTTTGTAAAAATTCTGAAAATTTTCAATAAATATATTTAAAAAAACAACAACTAAGAAATCACATGTACATAAATATTCACAGCCTTTGCTCAATACTTTGTTGATCCACCTTTGGCAGCAAATACAGCCTGAAGTCTTTTTGAATATGATGCCACAAGCTTGGCACACTTATCTTTGGGCAGTTTCGCTCATTCCTCTTTGCAGCACCTCTCAAGTTCCATTAGGTTAGATGCACAGCAGATCTCTCCAGAGATGTTAAATCAGATTCAAGTCTGGGCTTTGGCTGGGTTACTCAAAGACATTCACAGAGTTGTAATGAAGCTACTCCTTAGCTTTTTTGGCTGTGTGCTTAGGGTCGTTGTCCTGCTGAAAAATGCACTGTCGCCACACTCTGAGGTCAAGATCGCTCTGGAGCAGGTTTTCTTCCAGGATGTCTCTTTGCATTGCTGCATTCATCTTTCCCTCTATTCTGACTCGTCTCCCAGTTCCTGCCGCTGAAAAACATCCCCACAACATGATGCTGCACCACCATGCATCACTGTAGGGATGGTATTGGCCTGGTGATGAGTGGTGCCTGGTTTCCTCCAAACATGACGCCTGGCATTCATGCCAAAGAGTTCAATCTTTGTCTCATTAGACCAGATAATTTTGTTTCTCATGGTCTAAGAGTCCTCTAGGGGCATTTTGGCAAACTTCAGGTGGGCTGCCATGTGCTTTTTACTAAGGATTGGCTTCCTTCTGTCCACTCTACCATACTGGCCTGATTGGTGGATTGCTGCAGAGATGGTTGTCCTCCTGGAAGGTTTTACTCTCTCGACAGGGGAATGCTGTAACTCTCACAGAGTGACCATTGGGTTCTTGGTCACCTCCCTGACTAGGGCTCTTCTCTCCTGATCGCTCAGTTTAGACGACCAGCCAGCTCTAGGAACAGTCCTGGTGGTTCCGAACTTCTTCCATTTAACTTCTTCCATTTACTTCCCCACATTTTTTCCTCGAGACAATCCTGTCTCGGAGGTTTACATACAATTCCTTTGACTTCATGCTTAGTTCGTGCTCAGACATGCACTGGCAATTGTGGGACCTTATATAGACAGTGTGTGCCTTTCCAAATCATGTCCAATCAACTGAATTTACAACAGGTGGACTCCAGTTAAGCTCTAGGAACATCTCAAGGATGATCAGTGGAAACAGGATGCACCTGAGCTCAATGTTGAGCTTCATGGCAAAGGCTGTGAATTCTTATGTACATGTGATTTCTTAGTTTTTTATTTTTAATAGATTTGCAAAAATCCCGAAAAAACTTTTATCACATTGTCATTATGTTGTATTGTGTGTAGAATTTTGAGGGGGAAATGAATTTATGCCTTTCTGGAATAAGGCTGTAACATAACAAAATGTGGAAAAAGTGAAGCGCTGTGAATACTTTCCGGATGCACTGTATATTGTTTTATACTTAAAATGTTTGCACTGTTAGTAGAGCTGCTAAGGTCTTACAGTAGCAGACACTTTCCCCTCCACCAGTCACATTTAATCTTATTTTTCTCTTATGTATGAATTTATCAAACACATCTTTGATTATAAAATCATTTTGACACAGCCATCCTTACCTTATGTTTTATGTTAATTTACATTATTGTGTATTTATTTGAACCATGATACTGAACTTTCAATGTATAGTGTTACTTAATATGAAGGAGATTTATATCTAAAAGATAATTAAAAAAAAATACTAATAATTATCAGGGTGCCAGAATAGAGGGAATATAAACATGATTTCATGTACTGTACCATACTTGCCGACTTTTAGGCTGCTCTCTCCGGGAGAGAGCAGCCAGTTCGGCTCAGCAGGGGGCGGGCAGTGACGTGATGTGCAGAGGGGGGCGGGCCAGAGGCAGAACAGGGGCATGGCTGCGGTATCACGTCTTGTAAGCCACGCCCCCACTGTGTAATGCTGCTATTACCAGCATTAAACAGCAGGGGGTGTGGCTATGATGATGCGATTCAACAAGAATCGCATTATTGCCTGCTCGGACCGCCCACTTTTCTCGCTAAGTGGGCGGCCGGGCAGGGGGGACCCCTGAAATAGGGAGACTTGCCTGCTCATCCAGGGTTCCGGGAGGGTCACCCAATTTTCAAGTATGTACTGTACTAGTACAGCTTGCATATTCTGTTTTTTGTAAGTGCTGCAATTTCATAACAGCCACAGTATTGATACATCTTTTACTACTTTCACTTCCAAATGTAATTCTAACTATTTTTCTATATTTGAGACACCAAAATTATTAGTCCTTGTTTTGGCAAATTCCCCCACAATATAAAAATGCAATTAAAATGTCTTCACTGCATGCTTATGAATAATACATGAATTTGGATAATCTTTTGTCTGGAGGAACCCTTGATTCATTTTGCCATTATTATTTTTATTTATATATATAAAACATGACACTTTTTTATTTGCATAAGACAATAGCATTCATTAGCACAGTTTTAAAATGCAAAAAAATATTTATGTTTTTGTAAACTGACTACAGAAGCTCTCTGCAAACATACATTTATTTCGGCTGTTTTTAATTAGATTTTCGAAAGCGTCTAGAGAATGTTTTCTCTGCAAATAAGCAGGAAGGGTGGAACAGAATGGAGGTAGCAAAATAAGAATCATATACTATTCACCATTTACACTGAATTATCTTGGAAAATGTTCATAGTTTGTAGACAATGTCTGTATCAAATTCTCTCAATTAATCTTAAATTTGCTTAATGATAAATGGCATGAGTAGTGAGTAGTGAGTATATGCTTCTCACAGGATGAATACTATATTTATCTTTTGCTAATGAACAAACAAAAAAAAAACAACATAGGAATTTCAGGTGTTTTGCTGTTATATTCTGTAAAGAGATATCACCAAAGTTTTAATGCAATCTATTACAAGTGTAACTATAAACCATATCTACCTACTTTTTCTTTCTGTGCTCTTCGAGAATCAATGTGCGGGAGGTAAAGGTGGGAGGAGTAGGAGCCATTTGCAGTGAATTGTATAAGTGCAGCCCCACCTACTTCACAGTTATGATGGACTTCACTGGAGTGATTGGGCCCTGATAATGCAATTGACAGATGATAGCATAATCATAACCTCAACTGCTTCACTGAGAAGTAAGTGGGATGCATAGGTGAGTTCTATACTCTGCCACGACTAGGGAGAACTCTCCCAAATTAAAGAGTCTCCAGGAAATTCCAGATGTGTAGCCAAATATGCAATCAATTTGCTGGCAGAGTTTACTATGTCCAAATGAGCTATTGTCTTAGTACTAGGGGTATAGTTACTATTGTGCAGATTTATAGAAGTGGAGATGTTGCCCATAGCAACCAATCAGTTTCTACTTAGCACCTTCTAGAAGATAATAACTAGAATCTGATTGGTTGCTATGGGCAACATCTCCACTTCTATAAACCTGCACTTTAGTAAATATACCCCCTAGAGTGCTGACAAATGATAGTATAGATCTTGTAGCTATTACAGAGTCATGGGACAATGACATGCAGTTTATTCCTGACTTTCTGTCACTTTTTATCCCAATGATATAAAATCTATTATCTCTGCAAATTAAAAAGAAAATATTGCTCCCGCTGCTGTTTGTCTTTAGCCATCTTTACTTTTGATGTTTTTTTCTTTACCATGGTAAAATATATTGCTTCTTTGATTTTACATGCCCTGATTTAAGTCTTCTATGCCCTTGGGCATCGGCCTTAGTAGATGACGATGCCAGACTTATATCGTCATTACTGGTGTGCTTCCTGCTCTTCTTTCAATTATTCATCATCCATATCTTTCAACAAACATGAACAAAGTGGGGTACAGCACACACCACAATTTGTACAATTAATGTACCACCTACAGTGTACTGCAGATACACTGCGGTCTGATTGGCAGTGTCATAGAAAAATAATAGTATAGTACACTGTGGTATAGCACACAAAAATATACATATATTTTTAAAAATAGGTATCTATAAATCTGTACAAATCCGCTAATTTAGAGTCAATTAGGCAGTGCTCAACTCCATGGACATAGATCCGAATATATAGGTACTTGAAAAGAGGGCACTCACCATAACCATATTAAAGGCTTCAACAGGTCATTTTAATCAGTATAGTAACAAAGTACAGCAAGTAGGTCCGTCAACATTTGATCATCCATATGATCTTTGTCAAGACATCATATAAAGCAGTTCAGAAGACACAGAACAGCATGAACAGCATGTGCAGCCGCTGAGATATTTATACCCATCTCAATCACTGACACTAAACACTCCCTCTGACCTCACTTCCGGTCATCTCACATACAGGAAGTGAAGGCAAAACACAGAAACCAATGAAGTAAATAAGTTAAAAATCATAAAGTACAATAGTTAAAGTGGCGATTAGGGGCTCAAACGAAAACCAGAGCATACAACTCAATCAACATTATACTGGGTAGCATTATATAACCGCTCCGCCAAATAGGAAGTAATGTACGTTCCACCTGCCGTGGAACGCATCCCGGACCCGGAAGTGACGTCACATCGCCCTGGTAACTGGCGCCAGGAATTCAGAGGAGAGTTTCTAACATAAAGTATAGATCTCTATGTCAAAATAGCAAAATGGGCACAAAATACCTCAGCGACTGCACCATATACATTGTCAAAAGCCTAAAGCAATCAAATTTAACTTTTAATCAAATATCATTAAAACAATGCCATCAACGGATCCACCCTCACCAGATTGACACCTAAACTGTGTATTTTTAAAAATATATATTTTTTAGCTTTTTTTGTTTACACTTGGTCAGAGCACCCTTAGATAGACAGAGCACCCCTGGATGGACACAGCAACCCTGTCATGTCCCATGATATATGTGTTTCATATGTTGTCATGTTATTATTGCAAGCCTTGCATCTTGTTAAAATGTGTCCCTCCTGATTTCCTGTAGCTAGGTTCTGATGTCATTAGTCCTTCCCTCATCCTGCCTCCAGCACCTTGTGTGCGTCTGCCATGTTAGCTTCCTGACTAGCTCTGGTAAATTATCATCTTTTCACCTACTGTTTTGTGCATAACTACAAGAATATCAGCTTGAAATAAACCCTCATCTGGATTCTTCATACATGCCTCTTCAGTTGAGTTGACGCTATCTGACAAGGTCTCTTGGTGTGAGTACTGGTTCATTTTAGACATACACAGAGGAACTGTCTCAGGAGCCTTACACTTACAGCCTGATTATTGAGTCAGAATAAGCCCCTTTATGGATGAATAGAGCACCCTTAGACACAGCAGCCCATTTAGGGACAAAAACAGCATGGACAGAACACCCCTGGAGGACACAGCAGCCTCTTTATGGATGGACAAAGCAGCCCCAGCAGCCCCAGCCCCTTGATGGACAACACAGCAGCACTCCTTGATTGACAACACAGCACCCCTAGACAGACAGAGCATGGACGCGATTACTCAATACAAGCTCAAAAGCCGGAGTGAAGATGGCGCGATCACAGTGGACTCAGATCTTGTCTCTGAATGCTGTTTGGGCCGGTCGCTCATCTTGTATATATATATATACATGCACACATAACATATTTCCTCTGAGCAACTGGGACTTACGACAACCCTGGTGTCATTAACTTATGTCATGCACATTCATGCCATGCCACGCCACCTGCTATGCCGACCTGACTGCCTCCTTTTGAAGTGGTCAGCCAGAATGTCGATGTATGATCTAAAATGAACTGTCTCTCTCTGTGTAAATGTGCACTAGGTGTAGTCTTAATTGCACAACAGGTTTGGTCACCTCTAGTATTTAGTATTATCCGGGTAATATTAACTGGGAAATGTTTATCCTTGCCCACATATTGAAGCATACTTGCCTACGTCTAAGTTATCTTCTCCAGGAGAATCCCGGAGAGTAGACACAGCATGTCACTTCAGGGGGTGGGGCCAACCTGTGAAGTTATCAGGCCCCGCTTCCAAGATAGGGACATGGCCACAATTTGTGGGTCAATCATGCCACTTAGCCCCGACATCTTAAGACTGTTGTTGCATTTTCAAGGCTTTTATCCTCATCCTGCCCGCTAGGGCATTAGGAAGCAGACAGTATGCGGGCGGGGGGTTATTCAGAGATGGTTTCAGATTTTGCTATTGCAGCAAAATCTGTGACTATACTTCTCCCATGCTGGGGTCCGCCCAGCACAGGACAAGGTCACCCAGAATGTGTGGCTCTGCCTTGCGATCGAACAGAGGTTGACCCATGCTTAGGCAGCATAGGCAGGGGCACACCGCCGTCATGTTTCCTATCACAAGAAACAAATAGGCTATCATTGGCCAGCCCCAAAAATGGCCATGGCATGCCTGCATTTCCTGCTCCCCCCCCCTCCCGCCCGTCGTCATGCGTTCGCATCATGACAGCCTGCACACGTGCACTGCGGCTGCTGCATATGTGCAGGTGGCACCCAGGCCTTCAGAGTGAACGCAGCGGCTGTGTTTAGCTCTGAATAAGGCCCCGGATGCAGGAGAGCCACATACCCTTCCAAGGCTGCATGGGACTAGCCTAAAAATCGTGAGTCTCCCACAGCTTCCGGGAGGGTAGGAAAGTATGTGATGAAGTAATTAAGCGTTATCAAGAAAAAAAAGTGAGTGGGTTATTGTTTACATCATAAAATTATTTATTTTGTGCCCCTGTGCTGACAATGTCATTTTTCCACAACCTTAGCTGTTAAATATCCTGCAGGAATCAGAATTGTTTCCCTCAGACGTTTATTTTTCAAGTCTGAAAATTGCATTAAGTCCAGTATTTGCAGTTTGACATACTGTACTGATTGTCAGTTGCTTTAAGGAAGACCTCTAAAAACGCCAAGCCCATTAAAAGCCTTTGGAGTGGTTTAATAGGACAAACAGAATCCCTAGCTGGGGTTTGATATCTCAATCTGATCTTTGAGCTAGGATTTCAGGATGTTCTCATTCAATTGAGGTCCTACATCCACTATCGTTGCTATGTGATGTGAATGCTATTACTTGTTGTTGGAAAGCTATAATTGTTATGACCTATAGCACTTGCTTTACAAATAATATTATACTCTCTGAGCAATTCTAGCTATGGCAAAGTAATCTAATAATGAGTATGGGCTTTTTTCATTTAGCTAGGACATGCTGTGCTTCAAAGATTTGTTAATTTAAACTCTAAAGAAAACTTACAATTATATAAAAGCCAAAACTTATTTTGTTTAGCTCTTTCTGTGTGTTATTTGTAAAATCAGATGTAGTGCTGATAAACAGAAGAGTGTTCTTTGTGTTACTCCCTATCCATTGCTTTTTTTTTTTAGAAAATAGGTTTAAGAACTCCTTGAGGTGGGCGGAGCTGTAGGCTACAGTGGGGAGGCACCTTTGTAAAAATAAATAATTATCCTTTGCAAGAATAAAGAGGGTGTGACCTCACTGTAAGGGGCGTGACATTGCTGCAAGGGGCATGGCCTTGCAGGAAAAGACTACCTTATACGCTAGTTTTGTAACCCGCACAACCAGAGATTGGCCACCACGGGGGGGGGGGGGGGGGCAACCTGATTTATGTCCCTTACATTATTTGTCATTTTCCTTCTTATAGTAATGCCCCTTACACAATATGCCACACCATAATGTCCATTACACATGCTCCAATCTTCCCTGTTGCATCAGATTTGCACACATGCTGTCCGGTATAGTGATAGGCATTGGCCAGGGGAATCCAGGTCTGGGATTTCTGCCTACCACTCTGGGGCAGCCGAAGACCACATTGATAAGCAAAAATGCTAGAGACTAATATATATATATATATATACTGTCCAGTAGCATAAGTTTCCCTCAGTCGCCCGGATACATGAAAAATGTTGGTGCCCCCTCCCCCCCACCCCTGTATATACACACACAAACACACACACACCATATGTAGCTATCCGACACTCAGGGTGTACAGTAGCAGCATGCTTAGGTGCCTTTCCCATTAGTAATATAGATAAACAAGCACAGTGGGCAGCACTCCAAGTCAGTCATCACAAAATAGACAAAAGCATACCTTTATAGCACACCTACAGTGCTCCTTCACCCACCAGCAGGTCCCAATGGAGATGCTTCGTTGTAGCGGTGTGCTGATATATATATAAAAAAACACAAAATCCTATTTTACTTAAAAATCCACACATGCCTCTTTCACTTACACACACACACACACACACACACACACACACACACACACGCTTCTTTTGCTTAAAAACACACACTTGGCTCTTTCACTTATACACACATGCCTCATTTACTTAAACAACACTTATGCCTCTTTTACTTAAACACACACACACACCTCTTTCTCTTACACACACATGCCTCTTTCACTTACACACACATGGCTATTTAACTTACACACATGCCTCTTTTACTTACACACAGATGCCTCTTTAACTTGCACACACACCTCTTTCACTTGAACACACATACAGCTCCTTCACTTACACACACATGTCTCTTTCACTTACACACACACACCTCTCTTTCACTTACACATACATGGCTCTTTCACTTACACACACATGCCTCTTTCACTTGAACAGACAAATGCCTCTTTCACTTACACACACATGTCTCTTTCGCTTACACACACACACACACACACACACACACGTATCTTTCACTTACACACACATGCCTCTTTCACTTAAACACACAACTTTCCTTAAAAAACACAGATACACTCTCACACCTCACTTAAAAACATTCCCACACACAAAGACACCCCAGCACCCCCCCACCCACACAGTGCAGTTTGAGGCAGGTGCTGCCAGTTTCTGCCTGTGGCTATCCGCAGGATGGCAGAAAAGAGTGCTTCACCCGGCCAGCTCAATTGGAAGGGCCTGGGAGGAGCTGCGCGCTTGAGCTCCCCCTAGCTGCAGTCAGTGCCAGCTCTCTATATATACGGGGAGGCAGCTTCTGTGTCACTGACACAGCTCCTTCATCTGAAAACATGATTGAAAAAACAAGTTACAGTAAATGATTGTCGGGCAGCTGGAGACAATGGAGGAGAGGTGTCCCCTTAAGGTCAGGAGTCTGGTGGCAGCTGACTCCGTTGCCTCCCACAGTTATGCCACTGTTTCTGTCAGTGGATATATTTTTCCCTCCAAATATTCACTCTTATAGATAGTGATACATAAAATGAAAGTACAGAAATACATCTAGGGTATTATACTTTAAAATGACACCGTATTTAATTACATTTCACTTACAATAAAAGTGATCATAAAAAAATGTATAGTAAAGTACATGTACTAGGAGTATATGAAACACACAGTCCCTGTAAAGTCAGTCGCTGGCAACGACCTACAGACCCTACAATAAGATGTCCGTACTAAAGTCCTATAGTATTATAGAAAGGGACCTTCTTTCACTGACCTATCTTATTTTGTCTCGGGCTTTCCTGTCTCACATTAAAGAAGACTTTCATGTGGTCAGGTAAGAATATAGAAACAATCCCTACAGAAACTTAAGGTGTGTACACACGATATCGCACAGTGACGTCATGCTGCGGCCGGGCCTTGCATGCACCTTTGGACGATGAGTCCAAATTTAGCTGCATGCATGGCCGACAGCGGAGATCATTAACGACACACGGGGCCATGCATCGGCCGTCATCAGCAGCATACACATTGAGCAATGTAGTAAACGATGTCGCTCAGTAGGGTAAATATGAGCAATATCGTTTACTATATCGCCTAGTGTGTACGGGTCTAAACATTACAATTATGGATAGCTTATGTTTACACTATGACAGATGCAAATACCTGCAATGTGTACAAAATGTAGATAAAAAAATCAAGGAAGATTATATGTACATATGCCATCAGGCTCAAATTACTTAGGATTGAATTAATTAGTAGCTTTTGTTTTGCATATCTATCAGAGCAGAATTGTGAGCAGTCAGCTATTAATATTATGCTTTAGCTAATTGCTTCAGTTTCCAATGTTTAATTAAAGGGAATACTTTTTTCGTTCTCAGGCATTTTATCAAGATGATTTTTACAACAAATCCTGCATTGTCAATTTATTTAATGATTTCACGTATATATTTTTGTGCTCTTCTGTATCACAAAAATTTGTTTTGAAGAGACCTTGTTGCCATTGTGCCCAGGATTTATTTTTATATATGAATTTAAAAATAACCAGTCTTATATACTATAATGTTCTGTCTCTGATGCTGCATATTTGCTTTATTGCCTACTTTCTCATCTCCCGGAACTCAGAGATGGAGATAGTTCAAATGTTGTGTTGTGCAGAGGCCAACATGATACAATGATTGCATCATCATGTCCTATGTAATGCTCTCTTTTGTGCTAACTCCATTAGGAAGTTGGGGGGATATTAGAAGGTGACCTGCTCTCCCAAATTATGTAATAATATTATTTTTTTGTTGGAACTGAAACTTTGCTCATTTTAGCGGCATCCCATTTTATGATCCTCCAGCATTCACACATATGTATTCACCAGCGGCACTCATAATAGAAGACAAATACACATTCCAGCTCTTTTTTCAGGGTGCAAACATGAATAAAAGTGAACAATTCTCAAGTTAAATAAATTCACTACCAGTCAAACATTTCAGAACACTCCCATTTTTATTTATTTTTTATTAAAATTGTGGCATACAGTACAGATGGAGCCACGCTAATCGTGGCTCCATATGTGCCTGGGAGCGACTACCGCCGTGTCCATGGCGCGCATGCATCCGTGATGCACATGCACCTCATTCACTTGAATGGGAGCGTCTCAGTGCGCTCCCGGTGTGACTAGGCTGACGGATCGCCTAGATATGCCGGGAGCGCTCGTGTGCGACGGAGCCGCCTCAGATGAGCGCGGCTCCATCTGTACACTATACAATTATCTGGCAGATAATCTGTACAATCTGGCTGGTTGAAATTAAAATCTGGCACTGGATGAAAGCAAATGACAATTGACTATTTGCTCCCAAACACTGGAAAATGGACAAAACCTGTCATTCAAACTAATTGGTTAAATCCGTGATTTAACCAGTTTGTAGGAACAACAGTGTTTGTCCATTTTCCATTATATGTTTTTATTATCTATTTCCCCCTACTGGAGCTTTGGAAGATGTATTGAAGTTGGGACGGTAGCAATTTATTATTGATGAGCATAACACCAACATTTTTTTTTTGTATGCTGATTACATATTTCCGGGTAGAGGCCACCTCCTTTGTACTGTACATAAACTTTGGGAGTGGATTCTTCCATATAAGGAATAATTTATAATTAATTGATTGATGAGCACATTGGAGTTGGTACGCAGATTTTCTAACATGTATTTGTGTGGTGACTGAGTATTATTATTTCTGCTGTGGGGTACACTGGTCTCCACAAGGAATAACATCAGGGTGTAGAGTAGGATCTTGATCCGAGGCACCAACAGGCTCAAAGCTTTGACTGTTCCCAAGATGCATAGCGCTGCCTCCTCTATAACCTCGCCTCCGTGCACAGGAGCTCAGTTTTGTAGTTGGTGCCTTGCAGTAAGCAGGCAGTCAACAGGGGGGTTGCATCCGCAGCCCTAAGAAAAGCATACTTCATGAGGTGGGCATCCTTCATTACCAATTCCGGGCGTTACCCTTTGATTTGACCATGGCTCCGCGGGTTTTCACCAAAGTCACGGCGGTAATGACGGCTGTACTACGCCATCAGGGGATCAGGATCCTCCCGTATCTAGACGACTTACTGATCCTGGCGAACTCCCCAGATATCCTCCTACGTCATTTGGATGTGACGATTCAGTTTATGCAAACTCACGGGTGGCTCATCAACTGGAAGAAATCTTCCCTGGTCCCTGCTCAGAGCATGGTGCGCCTGGGTGCATTGTTGGACACTCGCAACCAGCGGTTGTTCTTGTTTCAGAAGAGGTCCTGAAACTTAAGGACAAGATTCGATGCTTCCTCTTTCATCCGCAAGTGTTGATACGTTCGGCAGTGCAAGTACTAGGTCTCCTGGTGTCGGCCTTCGACATGGTGGAGTACGCTCAATCCCATTCCCGCCCTCTTCAGAAGTTGATTCTGGCCAAGTAGGACGGCCTGCCTCACCGGATCAGATCTCAAATAATCTCCTTGTCTCCGGAAGTCCGTCTGTCACTGAGCTGGTGGCTTCAGGACCAACGATTGAGCAGGGGTCGTCCCTTCTTGATATCCAACTGGGTCCTTCTGACGACGGATGTCAGTCTGAGGGGTTGGGGTGCGGTGTTGGAGCAACACTCCCTTCAGGGTCGGTGGACCAAGGAGGAGTCTCTCCTCCCGATAAACATTCCGGAACTGTGGGCAGTTTCAATGCACTGAACTTGGCCCAGCATTTGATACAGAACAGACCTGTTCAGGTACAGTTGGACAACGCCACCACAGTGGCATACATCAATCATCAAGGCGGCACTCGAAGACCCATGACAATGAGGGAAGTATCACATATTCTTCAGTGGGTGGAACGCCATCTGCCAGCCGTATCGGCAGTGTTCATTCCGGGGGATCTAAACTGGGATGCGGACTTTCTCAGTCGTCAGGACGTGCATGCTGGAGAGTGGAGCCTCCATCCAGAAGTGTTTCAACTCCTAGTGGACAGGTGGGGCATTCCAGATGTGGACCTGATGGCGTATCGACACAATCACAAGGTTCCGGTCTTCGGAGTAAGGACAAGGGATCCTCAAGCAGCATTATTGGATGCACTGGCAATTCCGTGGAAGTTTCAGCTGCCATACGTGTTCCCTCCGGTGTCACTCCTGCCCAGAGTAATAAGGAAGTTCAAGCAAGAAGGAGGAATACTACTTCTGATTGCTCCAGCGTGGCCCAGATGGCACTGGTTCTCCGATCTACAGGGCCTTGCGCTAGATCGTCCCCTTCTACTTCCACAACAACCAGATCTCCTTGTTCAGGGCCCGTGTGTTTACCAGGATTTGGCCCGACTGGCTTTGACGGCGTGGCTCTTGAAGCTTCCGTCTTGAGGGCCAAGGGTTTTTCTGAAGCGGTCATTCAAACTATGTTAATTGCCTGTAAGCCAGCTTCTGCTTGGATTTACCATAGGGTCTGGAATTCCTACTTTACTTGGTGCGTGTCTAATAACCATGACATTTACAAGTTTAGTACGGCCAAACTTTGGCTTTCCTACAACAGTGCCTGGACTTAGGCCTTCGTCTGGCCTCCCTCAAGGTTCACATTACTGCCTTGTCGGTATGGTTTCAGAGAAAGATTGCTACCCTGCCTGATGTTCATACTTTCACTCAGGGGGTGTTACGGATTCAGCCTCCTTATGTGCCACCTGTGGCTCCTTGGGATTTGTCGGTGGTTCTGGAGGCCTTGCAAGAGTATCCGTTTGAACCTCTTGCGTCTGCAGACCTTAAGTGGCTTTCCCTTAAGGTTTTATTTTTGCTGGCTATTACCTCTGCTAGAAGGGTCTCGTACTTAGGTGCATTATCCTGTAAGTCCCCCTATCTGATTTTTCACCGTGACCGGGCGGTTCTTAGAACACACACTGGTTATTTGCCTTAGGTGGTGTCTTCCTTCCACCTTAACCAGGAGATTGTGGTTCCGGCCTTTTGTTCTCCCGAGTTGTCCTCCAAAGAGCGGTCTTTGTATGTGGTACGGGCTCTTCGTATCTATGTGAAGAGAACTGCACCCTTTAGGAAGTCTGATTCTCTTTTTGTACTGTTTGGTTTTCACAAATGTGGCTGGCCTGCTAACAAGCAGACTTTGGCCAGATGGATTAGAATGGTAATTGCACATGCTTATGTACAGACTTGTCTTCCAGCTCCTGCTACCATCAAAGCCCATTCTACACGGTTGGTTGGACCTTCTTGGGCGGCCCACCGTGGTGCGACCCTTTAAAAAATTGTGCAAGGCGGCTACGTGGTCCTCAGTGAACACGTACATAAGGTTCTATGCCTTCGATACTTCCGCCTCCCAGGATGCTTCCTTTGGACGCCGGGTTCTTGTGCCAACTACAGTGCGTCCCCTCCCATAAGGAACTGCTTTAGGACATCCCCAATGTTATTCCTTGTGGAGCCCAGTGTACCCCACAGCAGAAAACGAGATTTATGGTAAGAACTTACCGTTGTTAAATCTCTTTCTGTGAGGTACACTGGGCTCCACAAGGCGCCCACCCTGACGCACTTAGCTTCTTTGGGTTGGTATGGCATTAGCCGCTGACACCCTCTCCTGTCATGAGTGTGTGGTGTGTGTGGCTACTAATGATTGTCGTCTCTGTTATCTGCTACTGCATTGGACTGGTTAACGAAAACTGAGCTCCTGTGCACGGAGGCGGTGTAATAGAGGAGGCGGCACTATGCGTCTTGGGAACAGTCAAAGCTTTGAGCCTGTTGGTGCCTCGGATCAAGATCCTACTCTACACCCCGATGTTATTCCTTGTGGAGCCCAGTGTACCTCACAGAAAGATATTTAACAAATGTAAGTTCTTACAATAAATCTTGCTTTTTGTGTTTTTTTACACAACATTAACTTTGACTACTGAGAAAACAATTCCAGTTGTACCTCAGTAACAATTTTTTTATTCAAAGCTCTGTATACTACATGTACATCTATAAGATTTTTTGACGTATGCCACTGGTCTGAAAAAACTATGGGGGGTATTCAATTAGTGTAATTTTTTGTCTGCACTTTTCGCCCATTTATAAGTCGAATTTCTATTCGACCTCTTCAGTGCCTATGCCGTTTTTCGAAAACCAGCAAATTTGCATCTGATACACGTGTTTTGGTGATTTTGTAGGTATTTTCACCCATTTTTGGTGCAGTTGTCACCCATCAGATCTGATCATTACGCATGGGCGAAAACAGATTAAATGGGCGAAAATGCCACAACTGAATACCCTATGTCGAATTAGTGCCATTTTTTCAACCAATTGAAAAACAGCACTTAAATCAATACTTCCCTATACTTATAAGACATATATAGGACATAGTGTATATATATATTTATATATATATACAGGTTGAGTATCCCATATCCAAATATTCCGAAATACGGACTTTTTTGAGTGAGAGTGAGATAGTGAAACCTTTGTATTTTGATGGCTCAATGTACACAAACTTTGTTTAATACACAAAGTTATTAATAATATTGTATTAAATGACCTTCAGGCTGTGTGTATAAGGTGTATATGAAACATAAATGAATTGTGTGAATGTAGACACACTTTGTTTAATGCACAAAGTTATAAAAAATATTGGGTAAAATGACCTACAGGCTGTGTGTATAAGGTGTATATGTAACATAAATGCATTCTGTGCTTAGATTTAGGTCCCATCGCCATGATATCTCATTATGGTATCTAATTATTCCAAAATACGGAAAAATCCGTTATCCAAAATACCTCTGGTCCCAAGCATTTTGGATAAGGGATACTCAACCTGTATATTATATATTTTCCCTCCTCACTTTATTTTTTGCATGGTCCACTCGGCAAATTTACCCTACCATCCAGAACCTTGGCGGGATCAAAAGTCATGCTGCACTGACATTTCCTCTGCTGCTGCCACTAACTTTAAGAGAGCAGGACTGCAGGCAGTGCCTGTTTAAATTTGGCGCCATTTGCAAGTATCAGGGCTTGCAAATAGGCATCTAATGACAAACAGGATCTGTGTAACCTGCTGTCTGGAGGACTTGGCCCACAAGGACTGCCACTACCTGCAGGAGCATGAAACACCAGAGCCAGTTGGCTGGGCAGGGAACCAGCCTCCGGCCAGCAGCAGCTACTGGGGGACCTGTATCATCTGATCTCCCTCTCCAAGCTCATCGTCCACCTGTGAAGTGAGCGGCGGCTCAGATTTGCTCAGATCGGTACAGTTCAGGGGGACTCGGATATTCCAAAATCCGAACCACTCATCTTTACTTGGCACCAATGAGTGTATACCAGCATGATGTTAGAAGTAAAATGTCATTATAATCAAACTACTGGGTTGCACTAAAACCTGTCTCATCCAACTATACCTTTCAAATCTCCCTACCACCACCACCAGCTGATCTATACTGTTGTGTTTATGGATGCGCAAACCTCTGCATATGTCAGCAAATCACTGAATGGTACATATTATATACACACTCAGATTTTGATAAGAAGTACCATGGATCAGGAAAGTAAAGGGCAAATGAAGTAGTTGGCTGCTACTAATAATACATGAGTTGCACTCTGATTTCTTATAATAAGGACATCCTACTGTGTTGCATAATATAAGGGGTACTACTGTGTGGTGGTGTATAAGGGGCTCTACTTTGTGGGCATAATGTGCAATAAAGGGCCATAATGTGAATTGGTACTATTGTGTGACCATGTCCCTTCCCTGTGAGGCCACACCACTTTTTTACGCTAGGTGCCCACCCAGTTACTTCTTGATACCACCCGGCTGGCAACATTCCCTGGGGGGAACTCTGGAACACTGTATGTATGTGTGTGTGTGTATATATATATATATATATATATATATGTATACACATATATATATATATATATATATATATACTGTATTTGTATATGCATACATACACATAATTAACAAAAAATTATATCTATATATATATATATATCTATATATGTTTGTTTGTTTATATATATATATATATATCTATCACATTTCTATGATAAGGGATAGCTTTTGATCTGGTATCACAAAGATAATAAAGATATATGAGTGAGTATCATAACTTCACTATGGCACTTTTGTACATTCAGGGGCACAAGGGAAACTCCCGGTGGGCTCCACTGTCTAGGGACCCACCCCTCTAGTGATCGGGTTCCATACTATGCACTTGAATTATACATTATTTATATATATATATATATATATATATATATATATATATTAGAGATGTGCACCGGACATTTTTCGGGTTTTGTGTTTTGGTTTTGGATTCGGTTCCGCGGCCGTGTTTTGGATTCGGACGCGTTTTGGCCAAACCTCCCTGAAATTTTTTGGGCGGATTAGGGTGTGTTTTGGATTCGGGTGTTTTTTTTTTCAAAAAACCCTCAAAAACAGCTTAAATCATAGAATTTGGGGGTCATGTTGATCCCATAGTTTTATTAACCTCAATAACCATAATTTCCACTCATTTCCAGTCTATTCTGAACACCTCACACCTCACAATATTATTTTTAGTCCTAAAATTTGCACCAAGGTCGCTGGATGACTAAGCTAAGCGACCCAAGTGGCCGGCACAAACACCTGGCCCATCTAGGAGTGTCACTGCAGTGTCAGACAGGATGGCACTTAAAAAAATTAGCCCCAAACATCACATGATGCAGAGATAAATAAAAATAAAAAAAGAGGTGCAAGATGGAATTGTCCTTGGGCCCTCCCACCTACCCTTATGTTGTATAAACAGGACATGCACACTTTAACAAACCCATCATTTCAGTGACAGGGTCTGCCAGACGACTGTGGCTGAAATGACTGGTTTGTTTGGGCCCCCACCAAAAAAGAAGCAATCAATCTCTCCTTGCACAAACTGGCTCTACAGAGGCAAGATGTCCACCTCCTCCTCATCGTCCGATTCCTCACCCCTTTCACTGTGTACATCCCCCTCCTCACAGATTATTAAATCGTCCCCACTGGAATCCACCATCTCAGGTCCCTGTGTACTTTCTGGAGGCAATTGCTGGTGAATGTCTCCACGGAGGAATTGATTCTAATTAATTTTGATGAACATCATCTTCTCCACATTTTCTGGAAGTAACCTCGTACGCCGATTGCTGACAAGGTGAGCGGCTGCACTAAACACTCTTTCGGAGTACACACTGGAGGGGGGGCAACTTAGGTAAAATAAAGCCAGTTTCTGCAAGGGCCTCCAAATTGCCTCTTTTTCCTGCCAGTATACATACGAACTGTCTGACGTCCCTACTTGGATGCGGTCACTCATATAATCCTCCACCATTCTTTCAATGGTGACAGAATCATATGCAGTGACAGTAGACGACATATCAGTAATCGTTGGCAGGTCCTTCAGTCCGGACCAGATGTCAGCACTCGCTCCAGACTGCCCTGCTTCACCGCCAGCAGGTGGGCTCGGAATTCTTAGCCTTTTCCTCGCAGCCCAAGTTGCGGGAGAATGTGAAGGAGGAGCTGTTGACAGGTCACGTTCCGCTTGACTTGACAAGTGTCTCACCAGCAGGTCTTTACACCTCTGAACACTTGTGTCTGCCGGAAAGAGAGATACAACGTAGGCTTTAAACCTTGGGACAACACAGTTGTTTGACAATAAATGGCATCACCCATCCACTAACCATGAGTGAAAGAAAAGTTTGTGAGTTATCATTCATATTCTCTGACAAATGGCCAGAAAATCACAAATTCTGCTAGGGTATGTAAACTAATGAGCACAACTGTATATATATATATATATATATATATATATATATATAATATGTTACCTTATATTGCAGAGGACTATGGTGTATTCTCGACAGTGCATTGTTGCTATTATCTGCGACATTATCATGCATGCGCTAGCAGTATTTACTATATATATACTGTGTGTATGTATATATATATATATATATATATATATATATATATAGTGGTCGAAGAGGGCCGGAATGCAACGGTATGGCATACCACCAGTTCGCCATTGACCCGAAAGTTTTATATATATAGAGGCACTTTAGAGGCAGCGCCAGTGGTCCAAGTAGAAAAATTGTCTTATAAGTACACGCGCACCAAAAAAATGGGTGTGGCCAAATGCCACATGGGGTGTGGCCAAATGCCACATGGGGTGTAGCCAATGACAATAGGGGCGTGATAGACATATGGGGGGGCCAGATACACATATGACCCCAATAGTACCAGATACATGTTGCCCCACAATGCCAGATATACATTGCCCCAGATGCCAGATACACATTGGCCCAGAGTGCCAGATACACAAATGCCCCTACAGTGCCAGATACACAAATGCCCCCACAGTGCCAGATACACAAATACTCCAGTGTCAGATATACATTGCCCCAGTGTCAGGTATACATTGCACCCCAGTGCCAGATACACAAATGCCCCCACTGTGCCAGATACAAAAATGCCCCAGTGTCAGATACACATTGCCGCAGTGTCAGATATACATTGCCCCACAGTGCCAAATACACAAATGCCCCCACAGTGCCAGATACACAAATGCCCCCACAGTGTCATATATACATTGCCCCACAGTGTCAGATACACATTGCCTCACAGTGCCAGATACACAAATGCCCCCACAGTGCCAGATACACATTGCCCCAGTGTCAGATATACATTGCCCCACAGTGCCAGATACACAAATGCCCCCACAGTGTCAGATATACATTGCCCCACAGTTCCAGATACACAAATGCCCCCCACAGTGCCAGATACACAAATGCCCCCACAGTGCCAGATACACATTGCCTCACAGTGCCAGATACACATTGCCCCAGTGTCAGATATACATTACCCCAGGGGCGTATCTACCCATTGGCCAGGATGGCACTTGCCAGGGTCACCAGCAATGCAGGGGCGACACCCGACAGTGCAATCCTCGGCCAGTGGGTGGAATCCCTTAAGCCGTAGTGTCTGGCAATACCTGCTGTGCCGATCCGCCTGTGCATTGCCTGATGGAGGGCGGAGGATCGCTCAGCAGGCAGGAGTTGGCGCCTGTGTCCGGCACTGCAATGCACTACAGGGAAGAAACTGAAAATAAACTACAACTCCCTGCAACCCTTGCTGTCGGGAGCTGTAGTTTATTTTCAGTTTCTTCACGTAGTTTGGTGCGGTGCCAGACATCGGCGCCAGCTCCTGCCTGCTGAGTGATCCTCCGCCCTCCATCCCAGTAGCGCATGTAGGAGGGATTTCCGAGTACCTGGAAACCCCCCCGATGAGCCAAATATTTATTTGTGAGACGTAGACAGCAGTGTCTCCGTCTCAGCAAAAGCCGCAATCGTGATCGCAACTGTTACCACAGAGCTACTGCAGCAGCAGAGAGCTACGTAGCTCTCTGCATAGAGAAAGTCCAGGGAGAGCTGCTGGCTGCGCATGCTCAGCCGCAGCAGCTCTCTCCCTCCTCACAGAACCGCTAGTATGCTCCTGCCTCCCACTGCTCCCAGCCCCTGGTGGTATGTATACCACCAATACTGTATATGAAGTGTCTGTGTATGTATGTATTTACAGGGATGTATGTGTTTTTGTGTATGTATGCATGTGTGTTTGTGCATGTATGAATGTGTGTGGTATGTAAAGATATATATATATATATATATATATATATATATATATACATTTTCCAATAACCGGCACTCCGTTATCAATGGCAGCTGCCCCGGTGCCTCTCCTTGCTGCATGCAGAGATATACTGTGTGGTCGGTTCCCACCCGACCACACAGTATATATATATATATATATATGCAAACGAGAAATAGGCGGCACTCACGGACTCTTCATCTGACAAAACTCGAGCTGACTCAAGAGATGTGTTTTAACGTTTCGGTTTTAATCCAACCGTCATCAGAAGAACATACAAAAGAATACAAAAAGCTCTTACCTTTATACATGCTAAAATCACCACGAGTGCCTTGTCCTCGGCGTCCACGCCGGGACCTACTTCCGGTTACGTCATCATACATGGACTCGGTTGTCCTGACAACGCAAAACATCCGGCTAGTGTGACAAACCCATCACCATGACAACTTAAAAACAAAAATGCAGGAAGGAGACTCAGTGAACGCAAAAGCCTCATGCTGATCAAATGTGCAAACCTCTATGTGTATACACAATGTAGTACTCATGTCAAGTTGACATCCACAGAGGGTCAAGATAATAATAAAATTAATGCTACAAAAAGCATGTTAGTGGCAAAGTCTCATTTAAGCCATTGGGTGATACCGTATTTAAACGGTGTATCCACCTGGCTTCTTTTTGTAAAAGGATCCTGTGTCTATCACCCCCTCTTTTAGATACCAATACCTGTTCTAACATCTTATAGCGCAATGTGGCTAATCCGTGCTGATGTGTTTTAAAATGCTTAGCCACTGGCTGGTCAATATTTTTACCCTCTAGGATTTGTTTAATTGCGCTTCTATGCTGGGACATGCGCTCTTTAAATTGACAACTAGTTTTGCCTATGTAAAATAGGCCACATGGACATCTAATACAGTATACTACAAATTTACTAGTGCAGGTGAGAACCTGTTTGATTCTAATTCTTTTGCCTGTATGTGGATGAACCACATAGTCACCCGTCTCTAAATAAAGACAGGTGGTGCATCCTGTACACTTGTAATTGCCTGGTTTTCTCGACAAAAAAGTACTGGTGTCAATAGCAGATAGTTGCGAGATGTCATTATGCACTATCATGTCCCTGATGTTTTTACCCCTCCTATAACTGGGCATGAATCTGGAGGATTTCAGACTACTCAAATCTGAATCGGATTGAATTACCGGCCAGATTCTCTTAGCTGTTTTAGTGAGGAGGTGACTAGAAGTGGTAAAATTTGAAACATATGCCACCACTTTGGGCGAACTTGTTGTGTCAGTGATCTTAGGTATTGGGATCTTAGGTTGGCTCAAAGCCTTAGCCCTGGCTGCTCGAAGCAATTCGTTTTTGTAACCTCGTTCCAAGAATTTCTTGGTCATGAGGTCCATCTGTGCTTTTTCTTCTCCCAAATCGCTGCAAATGCGATGGACACGTAAGAATTGAGAATATGGTAATCCATTTCTCAAAGACTGGGGGTGATGGCTAGAGGACATTAAGAGACTATTCACATCTGTGGGTTTACTATAAATCGACGTTTTAAATTGACCCTCTGAAAAACTAATGTTAACATCCAAAAAATTGATGCTAACAGGCTGGATGTCATAAGTAAATTTGATGGACTCATCACTCAAATTTGCTTCTCTCATCATCTGAATAAAGCCTTCACGTGTGCCTGTCCACAAAATGAATACATCATCGATGTAGCGTGTGTACATGGCTATACAAGATTTAAATTCATCTCTGGAAAAGAAAAGTGATTGTTCCACACCGAACATAAACGAATTCGCATACGCCGGTGCGGCACAAGAACCCATGGCACAGCCACGCACCTGTTTGAAAAACTCATTATTAAACAGAAAATAATTCCTGTGTAAAGTTAAATACAACAATGACATAAAGAAATTAATTTCTGGACCAGTGTAATATGGATTACCATCTATCAAGGATTTGACAGCCGCCAAACCCCGCGCATGGGGAATGCTGGTGTATAAGCTAACAACGTCCGCTGTACACAACCAGCATTCACCTGCGGTCAACTTCACTTCACGTAATTTTTGCAGAAAGGTAGTGGTGTCCTTAAGGTAAGTACCCTGATTCTGGATAACTGGTTGAAGATAATGATCAACATATTTCGCAATATTGGAATATAACGATCCCCTAGCTGCTATGATGGGACGCCCTGGTGGGCAAACTGGGTTTTTATGCAGCTTTGGGATCGTGTAAAACACAGGCACATATGGACAAGAAACCACTAGAGCCTTTTTGGTGGTTTCAGTAATAATACCATCAGTCTCAGCCTGTGATAGAATTAATTTTAATTCACCAGAATATTCAGAAGTAGGGTCCTCTTTTAATCTGCTATACACAGACACATCATCAAGTTGGCGATAAGCCTCTGATTTGTAATCTGCCAAATCCTGAATCACGATGCCCCCTCCCTTGTCGGCAGGACGCACCGTGATATCAGGATAAGTTGACAGATCGCGTAAAGCCAGACGCTGTGCTTTGGTGAGATTTTTAACATTAGTATTAGATGAATTAGATAAGTTGCCACAACTATCAATGCAGCTTAATAAAGTCCTGGTGAAGACCTTGATAGCTGGATTGCTTGAGTATGGGTCAAAAGCGGACCTGGACCTAATAGGACAATCAGATTGATTGGAGGTCAAATCAGATTTAACATTGAAGAATTCCTTCAAGCGTAGCTGTCTATTAAACCTGCTAAGGTCAATTCTGCTGTCCAGATCATTATGTTCATTAGTAGGAACAAAATTTAAGCCTTTAGACAGCACGCTTAACTCATCCTCTGTGAAAGATCTTGAAGATAAGTTGTAAATCACTTCTTTGGTTTTGCGCCTTTTGAGCCCTTCCCTTTCACACTGCCCGCCGCGTCTGGTTCTGGCTCTGCGGGTGAATCCCTCCGGGCCCTGGTTTGGACCCCTAAAGGGACCAATGGTGCGGTAGGACGTCGTCTTGGATTGGCACGGTCAGTTTCACTATTCGAGGTGCCGCTAGAGGTATCAATATCTGAATTTGGGCGGCGGTTTCTTCTGTTAGACCTTGGCCTGGAGAAATTGGGTTTACTGGTGTTGTTAGCCCAAATGTATACCTTATTCTCCAAATAGTCCTTTCTGACTGTGGCAAATTTCTTTGCTTTAAATTTCACCAGATCAGATTTATATTTCTCAACTTGTGTTGCCAATTTCGTGATCCAGTTACCACTGGTGTCTTCAGAGAGGACTGGTAATGTGGTCAATTCCAGATCTTGAATCTTTGTGCGTGTCACTCCTAATTCCCTCGTCGCTTCCTCTATCACTAGAAGGATTAGATCAAAGGATGCTTTATTAAGCACCGCGGCCCATCTGCGGCAAAACTCAGGATTGTAGCGGCCTATGGTGGGGGTGTTCCGTATCCGAAACCCCCTAGGCAGCAGCCGTTCCCGGTAATAGTCCGACAAACAGACCCCGTGGAGATAAAAATCGGTTTCTTTGTTTTTCAATCTTAATAGATGCAAATATAGTTGCTCAGGTGAATCAGCCGCCATGGTGGAAGATAATTTTTCTTTAATGAGTATTCTGTCGGCATCTACATCAGAGAGTGACAGCAATTCTCCTTGAGGCATGTTGGCTATGCGGAACCCCGAGACTCCCTCTTGTACTGTCTCCATGCTGCAATATCCTCACCGGGATAGATGCTGCAAAATAATTTGCACTAGTGTAGGCAGTGTGGAACAAAACTGCTGGGTGCCCTAATACTAGGCTAACGTTACTGCGAACGCGCCAATAAATGCAGAGAACAAATATATATTCGGCACTCCAAATGAATGGTAAAAATCAACTTGCCGGGTGCCTTCCAAACGGGAACAGATATGCAAACGAGAAATAGGCGGCACTCACGGACTCTTCATCTGACAAAACTCGAGCTGACTCAAGAGATGTGTTTTAACGTTTCGGTTTTAATCCAACCGTCATCAGAAGAACATACAAAAGAATACAAAAAGCTCTTACCTTTATACATGCTAAAATCACCACGAGTGCCTTGTCCTCGGCGTCCACGCCGGGACCTACTTCCGGTTACGTCATCATACATGGACTCGGTTGTCCTGACAACGCAAAACATCCGGCTAGTGTGACAAACCCATCACCATGACAACTTAAAAACAAAAATGCAGGAAGGAGACTCAGTGAACGCAAAAGCCTCATGCTGATCAAATGTGCAAACCTCTATGTGTATACACAATGTAGTACTCATGTCAAGTTGACATCCACAGAGGGTCAAGATAATAATAAAATTAATGCTACAAAAAGCATGTTAGTGGCAAAGTCTCATATAAGCCATTGGGTGATACCGTATTTAAACGGTGTATCCACCTGGCTTCTTTTTGTAAAAGGATCCTGTGTCTATCACCCCCTCTTTTAGATACCAATACCTGTTCTAACATCTTATAGCGCAATGTGGCTAATCCGTGCTGATGTGTTTTAAAATGCTTAGCCACTGGCTGGTCAATATTTTTACCCTCTAGGATTTGTTTAATTGCGCTTCTATGCTGGGACATGCGCTCTTTAAATTGACAACTAGTTTTGCCTATGTAAAATAGGCCACATGGACATCTAATACAGTATACTACAAATTTACTAGTGCAGGTGAGAACCTGTTTGATTCTAATTCTTTTGCCTGTATGTGGATGAACCACATAGTCACCCGTCTCTAAATAAAGACAGGTGGTGCATCCTGTACACTTGTAATTGCCTGGTTTTCTCGACAAAAAAGTACTGGTGTCAATAGCAGATAGTTGCGAGATGTCATTATGCACTATCATGTCCCTGATGTTTTTACAACGTTTTAAAACGTCGATTTATAGTAAACCCACAGATGTGAATAGTCTCTTAATGTCCTCTAGCCATCACCCCCAGTCTTTGAGAAATGGATTACCATATTCTCAATTCTTACGTGTCCATCGCATTTGCAGCGATTTGGGAGAAGAAAAAGCACAGATGGACCTCATGACCAAGAAATTCTTGGAACGAGGTTACAAAAACGAATTGCTTCGAGCAGCCAGGGCTAAGGCTTTGAGCCAACCTAAGATCCCAATACCTAAGATCACTGACACAACAAGTTCGCCCAAAGTGGTGGCATATGTTTCAAATTTTACCACTTCTAGTCACCTCCTCACTAAAACAGCTAAGAGAATCTGGCCGGTAATTCAATCCGATTCAGATTTGAGTAGTCTGAAATCCTCCAGATTCATGCCCAGTTATAGGAGGGGTAAAAACATCAGGGACATGATAGTGCATAATGACATCTCGCAACTATCTGCTATTGACACCAGTACTTTTTTGTCGAGAAAACCAGGCAATTACAAGTGTACAGGATGCACCACCTGTCTTTATTTAGAGACGGGTGACTATGTGGTTCATCCACATACAGGCAAAAGAATTAGAATCAAACAGGTTCTCACCTGCACTAGTAAATTTGTAGTATACTGTATTAGATGTCCATGTGGCCTATTTTACATAGGCAAAACTAGTTGTCAATTTAAAGAGCGCATGTCCCAGCATAGAAGCGCAATTAAACAAATCCTAGAGGGTAAAAATATTGACCAGCCAGTGGCTAAGCATTTTAAAACACATCAGCACGGATTAGCCACATTGCGCTATAAGATGTTAGAACAGGTATTGGTATCTAAAAGAGGGGGTGATAGACACAGGATCCTTTTACAAAAAGAAGCCAGGTGGATACACCGTTTAAATACGGTATCACCCAATGGCTTATATGAGACTTTGCCACTAACATGCTTTTTGTAGCATTAATTTTATTATTATCTTGACCCTCTGTGGATGTCAACTTGACATGAGTACTACATTGTGTATACACATAGAGGTTTGCACATTTGATCAGCATGAGGCTTTTGCGTTCACTGAGTCTCCTTCCTGCATTTTTGTTTTTAAGTTGTCATGGTGATGGGTTTGTCACACTAGCCGGATGTTTTGCGTTGTCAGGACAACCGAGTCCATGTATGATGACGTAACCGGAAGTAGGTCCCGGCGTGGACGCCGAGGACAAGGCACTCGTGGTGATTTTAGCATGTATAAAGGTAAGAGCTTTTTGTATTCTTTTGTATGTTCTTCTGATGACGGTTGGATTAAAACCGAAACGTTAAAACACATCTCTTGAGTCAGCTCGAGTTTTGTCAGATGAAGAGTCCGTGAGTGCCGCCTATTTCTCGTTTGCATATCTGTTCCCGTTTGGAAGGCACCCGGCAAGTTGATTTTTACCATTCATTTGGAGTGCCGAATATATATTTGTTCTCTGCATTTATTGGCGCGTTCGCAGTAACGTTAGCCTAGTATTAGGGCACCCAGCAGTTTTGTTCCACACTGCCTACACTAGTGCAAATTATTTTGCAGCATCTATCCCGGTGAGGATATTGCAGCATGGAGACAGTACAAGAGGGAGTCTCGGGGTTCCGCATAGCCAACATGCCTCAAGGAGAATTGCTGTCACTCTCTGATGTAGATGCCGACAGAATACTCATTAAAGAAAAATTATCTTCCACCATGGCGGCTGATTCACCTGAGCAACTATATTTGCATCTATTAAGATTGAAAAACAAAGAAACCGATTTTTATCTCCACGGGGTCTGTTTGTCGGACTATTACCGGGAACGGCTGCTGCCTAGGGGGTTTCGGATACGGAACACCCCCACCATAGGCCGCTACAATCCTGAGTTTTGCCGCAGATGGGCCGCGGTGCTTAATAAAGCATCCTTTGATCTAATCCTTCTAGTGATAGAGGAAGCGACGAGGGAATTAGGAGTGACACGCACAAAGATTCAAGATCTGGAATTGACCACATTACCAGTCCTCTCTGAAGACACCAGTGGTAACTGGATCACGAAATTGGCAACACAAGTTGAGAAATATAAATCTGATCTGGTGAAATTTAAAGCAAAGAAATTTGCCACAGTCAGAAAGGACTATTTGGAGAATAAGGTATACATTTGGGCTAACAACACCAGTAAACCCAATTTCTCCAGGCCAAGGTCTAACAGAAGAAACCGCCGCCCAAATTCAGATATTGATACCTCTAGCGGCACCTCGAATAGTGAAACTGACCGTGCCAATCCAAGACGACGTCCTACCGCACCATTGGTCCCTTTAGGGGTCCAAACCAGGGCCCGGAGGGATTCACCCGCAGAGCCAGAACCAGACGCGGCGGGCAGTGTGAAAGGGAAGGGCTCAAAAGGCGCAAAACCAAAGAAGTGATTTACAACTTATCTTCAAGATCTTTCACAGAGGATGAGTTAAGCGTGCTGTCTAAAGGCTTAAATTTTGTTCCTACTAATGAACATAATGATCTGGACAGCAGAATTGACCTTAGCAGGTTTAATAGACAGCTACGCTTGAAGGAATTCTTCAATGTTAAATCTGATTTGACCTCCAATCAATCTGATTGTCCTATTAGGTCCAGGTCCGCTTTTGACCCATACTCAAGCAATCCAGCTATCAAGGTCTTCACCAGGACTTTATTAAGCTGCATTGATAGTTGTGGCAACTTATCTAATTCATCTAATACTAATGTTAAAAATCTCACCAAAGCACAGCGTCTGGCTTTACGCGATCTGTCAACTTATCCTGATATCACGGTGCGTCCTGCCGACAAGGGAGGGGGCATCGTGATTCAGGATTTGGCAGATTACAAATCAGAGGCTTATCGCCAACTTGATGATGTGTCTGTGTATAGCAGATTAAAAGAGGACCCTACTTCTGAATATTCTGGTGAATTAAAATTAATTCTATCACAGGCTGAGACTGATGGTATTATTACTGAAACCACCAAAAAGGCTCTAGTGGTTTCTTGTCCATATGTGCCTGTGTTTTACACGATCCCAAAGCTGCATAAAAACCCAGTTTGCCCACCAGGGCGTCCCATCATAGCAGCTAGGGGATCGTTATATTCCAATATTGCGAAATATGTTGATCATTATCTTCAACCAGTTATCCAGAATCAGGGTACTTACCTTAAGGACACCACTACCTTTCTGCAAAAATTACGTGAAGTGAAGTTGACCGCAGGTGAATGCTGGTTGTGTACAGCGGACGTTGTTAGCTTATACACCAGCATTCCCCATGCGCGGGGTTTGGCGGCTGTCAAATCCTTGATAGATGGTAATCCATATTACACTGGTCCAGAAATTAATTTCTTTATGTCATTGTTGTATTTAACTTTACACAGGAATTATTTTCTGTTTAATAATGAGTTTTTCAAACAGGTGCGTGGCTGTGCCATGGGTTCTTGTGCCGCACCGGCGTATGCGAATTCGTTTATGTTCGGTGTGGAACAATCACTTTTCTTTTCCAGAGATGAATTTAAATCTTGTATAGCCATGTACACACGCTACATCGATGATGTATTCATTTTGTGGACAGGCACACGTGAAGGCTTTATTCAGATGATGAGAGAAGCAAATTTGAGTGATGAGTCCATCAAATTTACTTATGACATCCAGCCTGTTAGCATCAATTTTTTGGATGTTAACATTAGTTTTTCAGAGGGTCAATTTAAAACGTCGATTTATAGTAAACCCACAGATGTGAATAGTCTCTTAATGTCCTCTAGCCATCACCCCCAGTCTTTGAGAAATGGATTACCATATTCTCAATTCTTACGTGTCCATCGCATTTGCAGCGATTTGGGAGAAGAAAAAGCACAGATGGACCTCATGACCAAGAAATTCTTGGAACGAGGTTACAAAAACGAATTGCTTCGAGCAGCCAGGGCTAAGGCTTTGAGCCAACCTAAGATCCCAATACCTAAGATCACTGACACAACAAGTTCGCCCAAAGTGGTGGCATATGTTTCAAATTTTACCACTTCTAGTCACCTCCTCACTAAAACAGCTAAGAGAATCTGGCCGGTAATTCAATCCGATTCAGATTTGAGTAGTCTGAAATCCTCCAGATTCATGCCCAGTTATAGGAGGGGTAAAAACATCAGGGACATGATAGTGCATAATGACATCTCGCAACTATCTGCTATTGACACCAGTACTTTTTTGTCGAGAAAACCAGGCAATTACAAGTGTACAGGATGCACCACCTGTCTTTATTTAGAGACGGGTGACTATGTGGTTCATCCACATACAGGCAAAAGAATTAGAATCAAACAGGTTCTCACCTGCACTAGTAAATTTGTAGTATACTGTATTAGATGTCCATGTGGCCTATTTTACATAGGCAAAACTAGTTGTCAATTTAAAGAGCGCATGTCCCAGCATAGAAGCGCAATTAAACAAATCCTAGAGGGTAAAAATATTGACCAGCCAGTGGCTAAGCATTTTAAAACACATCAGCACGGATTAGCCACATTGCGCTATAAGATGTTAGAACAGGTATTGGTATCTAAAAGAGGGGGTGATAGACACAGGATCCTTTTACAAAAAGAAGCCAGGTGGATACACCGTTTAAATACGGTATCACCCAATGGCTTAAATGAGACTTTGCCACTAACATGCTTTTTGTAGCATTAATTTTATTATTATCTTGACCCTCTGTGGATGTCAACTTGACATGAGTACTACATTGTGTATACACATAGAGGTTTGCACATTTGATCAGCATGAGGCTTTTGCGTTCACTGAGTCTCCTTCCTGCATTTTTGTTTTTAAGTTGTCATGGTGATGGGTTTGTCACACTAGCCGGATGTTTTGCGTTGTCAGGACAACCGAGTCCATGTATGATGACGTAACCGGAAGTAGGTCCCGGCGTGGACGCCGAGGACAAGGCACTCGTGGTGATTTTAGCATGTATAAAGGTAAGAGCTTTTTGTATTCTTTTGTATGTTCTTCTGATGACGGTTGGATTAAAACCGAAACGTTAAAACACATCTCTTGAGTCAGCTCGAGTTTTGTCAGATGAAGAGTCCGTGAGTGCCGCCTATTTCTCGTTTGCATATCTGTTCCCGTTTGGAAGGCACCCGGCAAGTTGATTTTTACCATTCATTTGGAGTGCCGAATATATATTTGTTCTCTATATATATATATATATATATATGTATGTACAGTGTATAATCAGTATGTTTTACCAGCACACGGGATGCCGGCTGTCAGTATACCGACAGTGGCATCCCGTCTGTCGGAAGTGAGGCGGCGAGACCCCTCGCGGGCTCTTTGCGGGCCCTGTGGCGAGCGAAGCGAGCCACAGGTTATATTCCCGCTCGGTTGGTGGCGTGGAGCAACTAACTCAGTGGGAATACCCTGCGGATATCAGGATTCCGTTCATCAGCATTTCACCAGCTGTCGGGAATCTGGTATGTCGGTCTATCGAACACCGGGGTCCCGAAATCCGGCATTTTAACTGCATCCCATATGTATATATACGTATATATATATATATATATATATATATATCTACATACCCTCCAACATTTTAAACATAAAAATTGGTACAAATGTGAAAAGGGGGCGTGGTCTCGGGTAAATTGACGTGACCACACCCCTTTTCTTATACTTTCAATGGAAGTTAGGAGAGCCAAAAATCGGTTCAGACCATAAAGAAAAGGTACTGTACTTACTAAAAAGGTACAGTTGGAGGGTACATTCACAGAAACCTGCCCTAAATAAATCCTGCATTTGCCCCTGCATCCCAGGCAGCTCAGCACAGAAGGTATTGCCAGACACTACGGCTATCTGCTGGGATGTTGTGGGGTAGGGACTAGGGTTATGTGCTGTGTGGGGAGGCTATGTATGTGCTGGGAGGGGGATGGGGACTATGGCTATGTGCTTGGGAAGGTGAGGGGCTATGTGCAGTAAGGGGGACTATGGCTATCTATGCTGGCAGAGAACTATTGTTATGTGATGGGAGGGGGGTGGGCACTACTGTATGACTGTTGGGAGATGTGGCAACTACAGCTATGTGCTGGGGGAATACGGCTATTGCTTGTGGATGTAGGGGCTATGGCTCTTTACTGGGAGGGGACTATGGCTATGTGCTTGGAGGGGGATGGGGACTATGACTATATGACTGTGGGGGCTTACCTGGCACTGTGGGGGCATATCTGGCACTATGAGGGCATATCTGGCACTGTGGGGGCATATGTATCTGGCAATATGGGGGCATATCTGGCAACATAGGGGCACTGTGGAAGTATATGTGTATCTGGCACTGTGGAGGCATATCTAGCACTGTAGGGGCATTTCTGTTACTGGGGGGCATATGTGTATCTGGCACTGTGGGGGCATATCTAGCAACATGGGGCATATCTGGCACTGTGGGGGCATATGTGTATCTTGTACTGAGGGGGCATGTGTGTATCTTGCATTGTGGGGGCATATGTGTATCTTGCACTGTGGGGGTATATGTGTATCTGACACTGTGGGGGCATATGTGTATCTGGCACTATTGGGGACATATGTGTATCTGGCACTGTACTTTTGGGGTCATATGTGTATCACTCCCCCATTTTCATTGGCCATGCCCCATATGGCCAACCCATTGTTTGGCATGCATGTGCCTTCAGCGCGCGCACACAGTACCTACTGAGATTTTTTTTTCTACTTGCACCACTGAGCAGTGCGCTGTACTGCACTTCTTTGCACTACTATTTGATTATGCTATCTGGCCTTGGGTGGCATTGCCTCCTCAGCCAGGCCAGGCACTGCTGATGTTTTCTCAGTGGTATAAGAATTACTGTGTGGGCATAATGTGTAAAGGGAACTGCTACTGTGTGGGCATGATGTGTATAAGGGTTACTAATATGTAGTGTAATTTTAATTGGGGGAACTATTGTATGGTCATGCCCCTTTCCCACAAGATCATGTCCGTTTTTTGCACATGCACCTTCCCTATTTCAAACATAGGGTGCACCAGTACCTTACTTTGCCAGGAGTGCCTGGACCCCTAGATACACCCCTGCATTGCTCCACAGTTCCAGATACATAAATGCCCCCACAGTGCCAGATATACATTGCCCCACAGTGTCAGATACACATTGCCCCAGTGTCAGATACATATTGCCCCAGTATCAGATATACATTGACCCACAGTGTCAGATATCCATTTCCCCAGAGTGCTCCCACTGCTCACCGCTGCCTCTGTTGCTTCTGTGTGAGGGGAAGAGAGGGCAGCGCCTCTCCTGCCACTCAATGCTTGTGAAGTCCGGTCTCTGGCGGCGGGTATCTCAAATGAGGCGCCTGTCCATTAGCCAATCAGAGCTCGCGGACCAGCAGGCAATCAGGAGCCGCGGTTGCCGGTCTGCGAGCTCTGATTGGCTAGCAAACTGGTGCCTATTGAGATTCACCCCGCCGCCGCAGGAGACCGGACATCACAGAAAATTTAGGGGCAGGAGAGGTGCTGCACTGTGCTCTCCTCCCCTCACACAGCAGCGGGATTCAGGTATGGTGGATGGACCGGTGGTAAGGCGTAACGGATGGGAATTTCTTACCAGTACGCCACACTGCACCATACCGACATACTTGTAGCACTGGGTAGCACTAAGCAGCAGGGGAAGTGGGCAGCCTGCTGCACTGGTAGCTACTCTGCTTCTGTGTCCATATGGTGGATACAGAGCAGCACATCGTTCCTGACCCTGCCATCGGTTTCGCCGCTGTTAGCCCACCTCTCGGTTCCCGAACCCACAGTCACTGGATCTGAGCCCTTTCATCCTCACCCCGCTCGAAGCCACCACGCCACCACTGGAGCCCGCCGGACGCCCACCTGGGGTGCCCCTGGTTCCTGCACCCAGCATCAATGGCACTCGCTGGACACCAACCTGTGGTGCACCCAGTTCCGGTTTCCACCGCTGGAGCCTGCCTCCTGGTTCCTGAACCCACAACCACTGAAGTCTGAGCCCTTTCATCCTTTTCTCTGATCCAGACACTCGGAGGATGCTGAGGAGCCCTTGGAGGTGAGACACCTGTCCCCTCATCTGTAAATTGACCACACAAGTGGACACAAAATTGCAGTATTACGAGGTGGGATTATTAATGCAAAAGTGGTCATAGCCTGTGTTCACAGGCTTTGGCCAACTGTAGGTTTCACCTGTTGTGGAAATTAACTACAAGCTTCATTGTTGGCTGGGACTTGCAGTTCCACAACACCTGTGACTCACTCTGTCCCTCTATCACTGCTGTCACTCTCCCTGTCACTATTGTCACTCTTCCTGTCACTCCTGTCACTCTTTCTGTCCCTCTGTCACTGCTGTCACTCTCCCTGTCACTGCTGTCACTCTTTCTGTCCCTCTGTCACTGCTGTCATTCTCTCTATCACTGTTTTCACTCTCTCTGTCCCTCTGTAACTTTCTATGTCACTCTCCCTGTCCCTGCTGACACTCCCTCTGTCACTCTCCCTAAATGTTGGCTCATACTATGTGACATAATGTGAATGTCTGCTCATACTGTGTGGCATAATGTGAATTTTGCCTCATATTGTGTGGCATAATGTGAATTTTGTCTCATACTGTGTGGCATAATGTGAATATTGTCTCATACTGTGTGCATAGTTTTAATTTAGGCTCATTCTTTGTGGCGTAATGTGAATTTTTGCTCATTCCATGTGAATTTTGGCTCATACTGTGTGGAATAATCTGAATTCTGGCTCATTCTGTGTGGCATAATGTGTAAGATATCATGTACTACTATTGTGGTGCATAATGTGATAATGTGTATAAGGGGTATATGGTGTGGTACACTACACAATGACACGCCCCCTTTTGAGTGACCACAGCTCTTTTTTCAGAGCACATAATTACAACCTTCACTTTTCCATACCCCCCACTTAAAAATGTACACTTTGAGAAGCCGGCAGTCATATATCTTCTTGATGGTAACATTTAGTACAACAGTCTAATGACTTTCTTGCAGGTCGTTAGACTGTTGTACTAAAGGTTACCATCTGTGAGTGCCACCTTCTACCCTCCATTCTGTTTATACAACATTGGATGGCAGCAGGGCAACTACTTGTTTAATTCAGGAGTGCAGGTCATTGCTGCTCTATATATAGTCGTATAGTCGTTTGACTGTTGCTACTTAAGTCTTTTCACTGCAAAGACCTGCGAGTGCCACCATCATATTGCAAGTGGTATTTACAAGCTACTGGATGGAACCGGGGCAATCACTATTTCAAGTAAGGAGTGCCAGTCATTGCTGGTGTATGTATATATATAGATAGATAGATAGATAGATAGATAGATAGATAGATAGATAGATAGATAGATAGATATAACATTGTCAAGGGGCCCTGACAATGTACTATCTAATGGTTAGCTAAGTGTCTGTGGTGGCATGGGCCTCTATCACTGTATTCCCCTGGTAGGCCCCTCATGCCCCAGTCTGGCACTGCTCATAACTGTTTTTAAGTTAAAGACATTACAAGCTAAAGACATTACTTTGTTGGGGTTCAGGAGACACTAACATTTAGTGGCCCATATGGATCAACATAAAAACCTCTATAGAGCGACAGTATTTTAGGCTGAGCTGTAGCTTCTGTACAGATGTTTTAAACAACTGTTACAATCAGAATCAGAATCAGCTTTATTGGCCAGGTATACTTACGTATACTAGGAATTTGTCTTCGGTTTGCTATACAACAGCCAAGTAGGTAACAGGTAAGCAGGTGTGTGTGTGTGTGTGTGTGTGTGTGTGTGTGTGTGTGGGGGGGGGGGGCAAGTAAAGTTACACAGATAGGTATACCGTAGGGACACAAGTGAGTTACATGTACGTCTAGTCAGTCAATGTTCAGGAGTTCAGCAGGCGGACAGCTTGGGGAAAGAAACTTTTGAGGCTTCTGGTGGATCTGGCGGGGACAGCCCTGTAACGCCTGCCTGAAGGAAGCAAGTTAAACATGCTGTGGCCGGGGTGTAGCTGGTCTTTTACTATCTTCATTGGCCGCTTTTTAGCTCTGGACAAGTACAGGTCCTGGAATGAGGGAAGGTCGGCCCCGATGATCTTCTCTGCGGTTCTGACCACCTTTTGGAGCCTGCATATGTCCCTCGCGCTGGCGGAGCTGTTCCATACGAGTATCGAGGAGCACAGTACCGACTCCACAATCGCGGAGTAGAAGAGGAGCAGTAGCTTCTGTGGGATGTTGAACTTCCTTAGTTGCCTGAGGAAGAACAACCTCTGCTGCGCTTTCCCAACAGTGGCGTCAGTGTTGGACCCCCATTTAAGGTCCCTGGAGATTGTGGTCCCTAGAAACTTGAAGGAGTCCACTAGCGATACCACACTGTCAGCAATTGTTAGCGGAGGTGCACTAGATGACTTCTTCCTGAAGTCCACTATCATCTCGACAGTTTTGAGGGGGTTGAGGTCAAGGTTGTTGTGGATGCACCACTGGGCCAGCCGGTCTACTTCCCGTCTATAGGCCGATTCGTCCCCATCCTTGATGAGGCCGATGACGGTGGTGTCATCGGCAAATTTGATGATCCTTACTGATTGCGCCTCTAAGGTACAGTCATTTGTGTACAGGGAGAAGAGCAGGGGTGAGAGGACACAGCCCTGAGGGGCCCCTGTACTGATGGACCGCGCTTGAGAGGTGAATTCCCCCGCTTTCACCACCTGTGTCCTATCTGTCAGGAAGTCTATTATCCAGGAACAGGTAGCTTCTGGGACCCCTAGGCGAAGTAATTTGGGGTGGAGGATGCTGGGGACGATTGTATTGAAGGCCGAGCTGAAATCGACAAACAGGACCCTCGCGTAGGTACCGGGAATGTCTAGGTGCTGTAGAATGTAGTACAGGCCCAGGTTGACTGCATCCTCGACACACCAATTCGAGCGATAGGCGAACTGCAGGGGGTCCAGTTGGGGGCCAGTCACAGTTTTCAGGTGATTCAAAACCAGACGCTCGAACGTTTTCATGACCACAGACATCAGTGCTATCGGCCTGTAGTCGTTCAGGTTCGTGATAGTGGGTTTCTTGGGGACCGGGACTATAGTAGACCTTTTGAGGCAGGAAGGGACTTTCTGTAGCTCCAGCGATTTATTGAAGATCTTGGTGAATATGGGGGCGAGCTGACCCGCACATGCTCTTAGGGCAGATGGTGACACTCCGTCAGGACCCGGAGCTTTCCTGGTTTTGGTCCTTTTGAACAATGCCTCCACCTCTTCTTGGGTGACTTGCAATGCCTGGGGTTGGCCGTCGGTGTTCGGGGCATCGTAGAGGTGATTGTTTGGGTTGCAGGGGACTTTTTTTGCGAACCTGCAATAAAAGTGGTTCAGTTCATCTGCAAGGTCTTGGTGCATGGCGGTGGACTTTGATGTTTTCCTATAGTTGGTTATGGATTGCATTCCTTTCCATACAGATACGGGGTCATTGGTGGAGAGATCGTTTGTCAGCTTGTCCGAGAACCGCTTTTTTGCTAGCCTAATTCCTTTAGTCAGAGAGTTCCTAGTACGGTTGTATAGTGCTCTGTCACCGCTGCTATAGGCCTCCTCTTTGGCTCGACGAAGTTGCCTGAGCTGGGCATTGAACCAGGGCTTGTTGTTGTTGCGATTGCGGTAAGTCTTGGTAGGTACACACATGTCCTCACAGTAGCTGATGTAGGATGTGACAGTGTCTGTCAAGTCATTCAGGTCGGTTGCCGAGGCTTCAAAGACCCCCCATTCCGTGCAGTCAAAGCAGGCCTGGAGCTTCATCATGGCCTCATTGGTCAATTTCTTGACAGTCTTAATGACAGGCTTAACTGCTCTCAGCTTCTGTGTATAGGTAGGGAGTAGGTGGACGAGGCAGTGGTCAGATAGGCCGAGTGCAGCACGCGGGATAGACCGGAAGGCAGACTTGAGGGTAGTGTAGCAGTGATCAAGGGTGCGCCCTTCTCTAGTGGGACACGTGACTTGTTGTTTGTATTTAGGTAGCTCCTTGCTCAGGTTAGTTCTGTTGAAGTCACCCAGTACTATAAGCAGAGAGTCTGGGTGTTTTTGTTCTATGTCGGATATACATATGGCCAGGTGGTGCAGGGCTTCGTTCGCGCAGGCGAGGGGGGGGGATGTACACTCCCACAAGGACAATTGAGGCAAATTCCCGGGGGGGATAGAAGGGGTTGCAGTTGATACTCAGCATCTCCAGGTGAGGGCTGCATGATTTGCCTATGATCGTGACATTGGTGCACCATCCGTCGTTGATGTAGAAGCAGATGCCACCACCCTTCGTTTTTCCTGAGAGAACCTTGGAGCGATCGGCCCTGAAGAGACTGAAGCCCGGCAGAGACATCGGGTTGTCCGCAATATGGTCGTCCAGCCACGTCTCCGTAAAGCAGAGGATAGATGACCCTGTAATGCCTGACCCTGCGCTGCCCAGAAGGAGGGACAATTCGTCGAACTTGTTTGCCAGTGAGCGCACATTCGAAAGCAGGATCGCGGGTAGTGCAGACCGGTGCCCTCACCGCCGCCACCTCACTAGGGCGCCTGCGCGACAGCCTCTCCTCTGAGTCCAGGTCCTTCTACTAAGGCCGACATGAGGGCCTCCATCATTCTCTTTCCGGGGCCGGTGATCCATCCGCCAGTCGCCACCTGGGCTGCGGGGGGGCGCGGCTGCTCGGTCATCCACTTCGGTGTCCACAACGTCTGCATCCTTGCCACACAGGGCAGCAAGGGCAGCGAGGGCTGCAAGGGCCGCTGATCTGCCCGCCGACGGGCCCAAACGTGTGGTAAGCACCTCGGGAGCGCTCCAACTAAGGAGGGCTTCCCTGCTGTATTTGATCACCGGTGGGGTAGACAAGGGCAAGGGAAAACAAGGGGAAACAGGTATTTTGGCTGAGCTGCGTAGCTCCGAGGCAGCCATCTGCGGCGCCATCTTAGATTGTAATCGCTATAATCGTTGTTGCTGTAATCTATTGCTGCTCCTTAATACAATGGGTATATTTGAAACAAGTGATACTGTAAATAAAATAACTGCTTTTCCTGTTGCTGATTTAGTCAAAAGCAGGCTTGTGGAGAGGTGTTAGAATCCAATTCCTGTTGTGTAGGTGTGAAAGATCTCAGTGTGAGAGGCCTTTGAAGTAAATTTCTTGTGGGGGGTAGTGATAACATGTGTCCTTTGGAATGGCTTTTGCAAATTGAAGTGAGCAGTGACCCTTCAGTGATTCAGAGCCTGAATATGCTGTATATTAGTTGATTAATGCAAGAAGTCAGTTATTTTTTACTCAGAGAACAGAGGTGAATGATGTCTAAGTGAGGGGCTGGATGGAGCCAAATATAGGTTGTAGTTCACAGTACCTTGTCTGGGATGTCCAATGCAGAGCACAGTAGATTCCAAACTGAAGGACTTCTAAGTGGAGAGTTGCAGAGGTTTCAATCTAGTGTGTATCTCAGCGCAGGAATGCAATCCGTTGGTTTTGATCAGATGTCCGTGTAGAGTAGAACAAGTTAAAGGTAAGTCCTTGGATATTTACGATGATTTATGGGTCAGTTGTGGTGAATTTCAGCTGTTTTATGGAGATGATCAGGAGCATGCAAAAGGTGATGCAGCCATCTTGGTGTTACAAGTGTGCTGTACTGTGTAACAAATCAGTTTTGTATGCCTATTTATCCAGATTGTAAGCAGGCAACTTAAATAGGAGCCAATTTGCATGGCTTACAATTGAATCAACAGTTGATCTCAGTTAAAATTGAATTACCATATTTTTTTTTACACTATTCATTATATTTGTGTTATTATGATATGATTTGTGATATTAACTGCACCCTATGTTGACTGGATACTG